>NW_016804965.1:115887-177565 GCF_001698545.2 Rhinopithecus bieti
GAGGTGGGGGTGGGTGGGTGGGGAACAGTCATTGTAGGCTGGCAGTTCCCTTTAATGTGATGTAGGGGAGTGGGCAATAATTCTGGGGACCCATAATTACCAGATTCGAGGTCTTTTCTCTGTGTTCATCCCATTTCTTTGGAGAAGAACCCTCTCATTACTTGCATAGTGGGTATATTAGTTTTCTTGGGCTGTTATAATAAAGTATTACAGACTGGATGGCTTAAACAACAGAAATTCATTTTCTCACAGTTCTGGAAGCTGGAAGTCTAAGATTGAGGTGTTAGCAGGGTTGATTTCTTTTGAGACCTTCCTCCATGGTTTGCGGATGGCTGCCTTCTCTCTGTGTCCTTATGCAAACTTTTCTCTGTGCATGTGTATCGCTGGTGTCTCTCTGTGTGTCCTAATCTCCTCTTCTTATAAGGACACGAGTCAGATCAGATAAGGGCTTACTCTAAAGGCCTCATTTTAACTTAGTTACTTCTTTAATGGCCCCATCTCTAAATGCAGTCACATTCTGAGGTACTGGGGGTTAGGTCTTCAACATGGATTTTGAGGACAAAAATTCAGCCCATAACAGTGACGTAGATGGATATCTGTTAGTCTTCAAATATGGAGAGGGTTTCAGAGTGGGAGATCAACTCTTGGGTGTAGAGTGGAGTTTCTTAACTTCGGTATTTTTGACATTTTGAGCTGCATAACTCTTTGCCAAGGGAGCTGTCCTGTGCATGGTAGGATGTTTAGCAGCATCTCTGGCTTCTAACTCCCAGGCGTCAGGAGCACCTCCCAGTCATGACACTCAAAGATGTCTCCAAATGTTGACGAATGTCCCCTGAGGATAGGGCAAAATCATGCCAGTCCAGGATCAATCTGTGGCTTGCTCCAATGCTTAATCATAACTGGTGTTGCAGAATCCCAAATCTCTCCAAGTTTCAGTAAGGTGCATGGCTGTATTTGTTTCTTTGTTACTGTCTTCTCTGGCTTCCTCCACCTTGTTTAAACAGTCTCCACCTACCCGATGACCCAATGTGTCCCCCTCTGGAAATGTACTGATGTCCTGCACCCACAATGGGTTCTTATGGCTAAAGAGCTTAGCCTTTGTTTATAAAAATATCTTAGAGGGATCTTAAGGGGGCACATAAATATGGATGTATGGATGTGTAATGCCCTATATTTAAGTAAAGACTCTACCCCACTCCCCAAATTATAAATGAGAAAATGGAGACTCAGGGAGAAGAAGCAATTTGCATACAGTTGCATTTAAAAATAGTAAAAAAAAGACAGGATTGAAACCCAGTTCAATTGGCGCTCAGTCCAGGGCCATTGCCACTAACTTGACTTTGTGGCTTCAGTGTAATGACATTGGTAACATGGCTATTTTCTTCAGAAGTTTCCACTCTTTAAAGGAAAACAGTTCCCCAAAATGTATTGAATTCTGAAAATAATAAACCCAGGCAACAGTAAAAGTTTTGGGGAATATTTTACCGTAAGTTTTGAATTTCTTTTAAAATAAACTCCAATATTAATAAATGTTTAAAACTGGGATGGTTGAGAGTGGGTAGCTATTATGCTCCATCCTCTGTTAAATGATTACAGACAAAATAGTGATTTCATTCATTCATTTATCCAATTTTTTTTAAAAAGCTATTACCTTAAACTCTTAGGATGAGGACAAGCCTTACAATGGTGTGTGAGTGTGTGTGTTCATGCATACACTCACATCCCTGTTGTGGGTTTGTGTGATGTCTGTGCATTTCTATGTGGTATGCATTCATATGCATGTGTATTGGGTACACTAAATTTGGGTTTGCACAGAAAAGAATAAACAGAATTGTACTGAAATAGTCTACCTAGTGCTTCCTCTAGAAACAGCACACACTTCATTTATTTGGTTTTGCTGATTTTCATACTCTGCATCCACAGAGCATGCTGAGGTCTTTCCTATCACCTTGACAATGGGAATTTGACCCCAACCACCTTCACCGCAGTTGGACTGACAGGCAGCAGGAGCTGCCCATCAAAAACAGCTTTGAGGAGGCTTTCAGGAGACACCCAGGTGCCAGGCTGGTGTGAGAGAGTGGCATGACTGGGCTGCTAAAGGCACTGGATCCTAGGCTGGGAGGAGAAAGGGTGCTGTGGACTGGAGTTGCCAGGGATCCAGAAGACAGACAGCTGCCTGGAGATGAGGTTGCAAGGGAGAAAAAGCATAGATTTAGAAGAAGGAGAGTGGGGTTCAGTCATCTTCTTACCCCATGGGCTCATTCGTTTCGTTTCTTCAAATATTAAACATTTGATGATAGAATTTCCATTTTCTTTTTCAGTATTGCCCATAGGGCCCAGCAGATAGTTTCTGAATGCTAGTTGACCAATAGTCACATCCTATTCTCTGTTCCAATAGTACTTACATGAGGATTTCATTCATCAGGCATTCAACAAATAGTTATTGTGTGTCTACTTTGTGCCAAGCAGCATTTAACTCCTGTTACAACAGTGAACATAACAGACAAAAATTCCTGCCTTTATGGAGCTTACATCCTGGAGTGGAAGATAACAAGAAATCAGATAATTCGGTGAGATAGAATGTAAGTGCCAAAGAGAACAAGCAGAAAGGGAGAGTTCAAGTGTGCAGGAGAAAGCAGGTGAAAATTTTTGAGAGGGTGTTCTGGGAAGGCCTGAGTGAAGATCAGAGTGAAGGCCTAAAGATCTCCTAGGCTGGAGATGAGAGGAACTTTCTGTTGGGATCACTTTGTATCAGACCCAGCACATCAATACATTGCCACCTACAAAGTGGGTCTTTTGTGAAACGTCTTTCTTTACTTCTCAGAAGAATCCATGTTCTTGCTTCTGTGTCAGCCAATTCCTTCTTGAAGTTCTGGCTCTGCCTCCAGCCTTTACCTTAGTTCAGATAATGAGAATTGCGGTTATAAAGTGCTTAACTCTTTCAGAAGCACTGGATTCCACCATCCTGTCTCCTTCAGTATAGTCTGTAGTATGTGGTATATCTGTAGTATAGTCTGTAGTATGTCTGTCTTACGTGGTTGAGATAAGGACTGAGATACGCCCTGGTCTTCTGCAGTACCCTCAGGCTTATTAGGATGGGGAAAAATTCCACCCAGGTAAATTTGTGGTCAGACCAGTTCTCTGCTCTTGAACTCTGTTTTCTGTTGTTTAAGATGTTTATCAAGACAATATGTGTACTGCTGAACATAGACCCTTATCAGTGGTTCTGCTTTTGGTCTTTGCCCTGTGATCTTTGTTAGACCTTTATTAGTAGTTCTGCTTTTTGCCTTTTGAAGCATGTGATCTTTGTACCTACTCCCTGTTCTTACAGCCCCTCCCCTTTTGAAACCCTTAATAAAAAACTTGCTGGTCTGAGACTCAGGTGGGCATCACGGTCCTACCGATATGTGATGTCACCCCTGGCAGCCCAGCCGTAAAATTCCTCTCTTTGTACTCTTTCTCTTTGTTTCTCAGCTAGCCAACACTTATGGAAAATAGAAAGAACCTATATTGAAATATTGGGGGCGGGTTCCCCCAAAACCTCTTGTTCTTAACATGTCTTGAAGTTCCGGCTATGTCATCAGTCCTTACCATTGTTCAGATAATGTGAACTACACTTAGAAATCACTTAACTCTTCCAGAAGCCAAAGTAAGGACATCACATACATCTATGCATTTAATCCTCACAGCAATACCTCTATGAGGTAGGTCCTGTTTTCCTCATTTCACCAGTGAAGAAACAGACACAGAGAAGTTCCCTGAGCTATGTAGCCACATGACTAATAACCCACAGAGCTGGGATCTGGATCTGGGAAGGCATGGGTCTGTTAACCATGCTGTTTGACGGCTTCTTTGGCACGTTGGGCTGCTCCCAGCTGACCCAACTCAGCTGGAAGATTTCCGACTGGTGTCTGTGCCCCTGCCATCCCAGCATTGTACCTGGCACACAGTAGACACCCAACATGCTCATTATCATTTTTATTTGACATGTCCATCTAGCCCAACAAGCTTGAGTGTGTTTTCTAAAATATACATCCTCCCATGTATTTTCCCTGTTGAAAGCCCTCATTGACTCTGTCCACCAAGAACCACATCTCAGGTTCAGGAGCAGGCCTTTGCTGACTTGTCTAACTTTACCTGTGAGAGCTTTCCTGTGTGCACAACTTCATACATTCTAGGAAACCACTTGTAGTTTCTGGAACACAGGGAACTTCCTCACAGCTTTGCCTCTTTATGTCAGGAGCACCCTGTCTAGAATGAGCCCCCTTCCGCTGCTCATTGGCCAGCTCCTGATCCTCTTTCCAGTCTCACGGCAGGCATTGCCTCCTCTGGGAGCTCTTCTTGAACCCTTCCTCCTTCCCCCACCAGAGGTAGACTCCCTCCTCTGTACCTGCAGAATGCTCACCATAATGATGTCTTTAATGTGTCTTCTTCCAGTGGGCAGAGAATACCTCAAAGGCAGCAGGACATTCACCTGTTCATTTTTATCTTCAACTCTAGCACAGGTTCTAGGGCATAGTAGATGCTCAGTAAGTGTTGAGGTGGAGTAATAACTGTTTTCAGTACTCTGTGGCTGGTTGGCATTCAGAGGTCAGAACCTAAATTGTGGCCTTTCTCTGGACGCAAGTGTATCAGCTGTGGGAAAAGTTACAGAAACAGAAGACACCTGTGTCAGGTTGACTTTGGAAGGGTAACCTTTGCTGCCTGGCAGTCCCTTGGATAATATAAGAAAATGTTGGCAAAACAGTGTTACCTGTGCTTGGCTTTGAGAATCCTCCCAAATGGTGGAGAAATAAGAAGTAAGACTCACAGCAAAGGCAGAATGCTAGTCAGCTCCCTGTGTCTTGTCTTGTGTTGGAAGAAAAAGGAATCATGCAAATGTTGCCCAATTGTTTACTTCATTATGTGAGCTTGTTCCTCACCTAATTATGCACAGAATTTGCAAGTTGCTTTCTACCTTCTTCCCATTTCAAATAGCTGATCTGAAACTTCAGCAAAGATTCATATTAATTAGCAGGCCTCCATATAGCAAATATTAATTTGGAAACTGATGTAAGGCATCAACATCAACTTATAACTTTCATTATAGAATGAGAAACTGCAAATCTTTCCCAGGCCCTAAGATGTGGGGAAGTTTGACTCTATTTTGAGGATCTGCATAAGTGCATTTGTTAGTAGATTGTAACCATTGCTCCTGGGAATGGCTCCACTAAGCATGGACAGAATGGATGTTCAGCATGGTTTTTACAGAAGAGGTGTAAGGATTAAAACTGATGAAGGAAACCCAGCAGCAAACAGAAGAATTGCTATGGACAGTGCTCAGGTAAGTTTCCAGGGATGCTCTGGCTGAGTCTGCTGGTTTAGTCTTCTCTTGAATGACATGAGCATAAACAGTGAGTATTCCTCATGATCATGCCTTGTAGTTAGTGCTGAGGGAAGAGACAAACTGGGAGCATGGCATACATATGGGGTTCTCCCTTCAAAACCATGTGATGCTGTCCCACCCCTCCCCAGATTGAGAAGGAGAAGAGAAAGGGAAAGGAGGGGCTCTTTGGGAACCCCAGCACCCCTCCACATATCAGCTGGGAGACATCAGCCAAGTTACTTACCCCTTCTGAGCTCCACTCCTTCCTCTATGGAATGTGGATAATCACTTCTACTTCCTAGCAGAGTTCCAGGAGAGAGGATGAGAGATTAAAAAGAGAGAAAGAAAGAAAACATATAAAGCTTCTGGAAGAATCATAAACAAGAGAAGACATGATTGCAGTTTTTTTGACCAAAAGAGAAGGAGCTGCAGTACCCCAAAGTTCCCAAGGAAAAGTATCAGTGGTTAGTTCTGAGAACTGCTTAGCCCCTTTTAGTTCCTGTATTGGTCAGGGTTCTCCAGAGGCACAGAACTAATAGGATAGATGTATATGTGAAGGGGAGTATTGACTCACATGATCACAAGGTGAAGTCCCACAATAGGCCATCTGCAAGCTGAGCAGCAAGGAAGCCAGTCTGAGTCCCAAAACCTCAAAAGTAGGGAAGCTGACAGTGCAGCCTTCAGTTTGTGGCCGAAGATCTAAGAGCCCCTGGAAAATCACTGGTGTAAGTCCAAGAGTCCAAAAGCTGAAGAACGTGGAGTCTGATATTCAAGGGCAGAAGACATCCAGCACAGGGGAAATGTGAAGGCCAGCAGACTCAACAAGTGTTCTTATCTTATCTTCCAACTTCTGCCTGCTTTATTCTACCCACACTGGCAGCTGATTGGACGGTGCCCACCCAGATTGAGGGTGGGTCAGCCTCTGCTAGTCCACTGACTCAAATGTTACCTCCTTTGGCAACACCCTCACAAACACACTTAGGAACAATACTTTGCATCCTTCAATCCAATCAAGTTGACACTAAATATTAACCATCACAGTTCCCCTAGAAGATTTCTGATAAAACCCCAACAGATACAAATGTGATTGGTATTTTTGTATTTCATAAAAAACCTAAAACCCCAATTTTCGGACATTGTTAATGTTTATTCTTCATTGTCTTCTTGGTTCTCAATCTACTACTTTGCTCAAAGAACCTAGGGGCTTAGTATTGGAGAGTTGATGTGGCTTCAAGAGCTCGACACTGCTTTGGGGATGTGAATGAAACTTGTGTGGACACAAGGGCCCTGCATTGAGCCATCTCTTTCTTGGTGCTCCCAACCCCATCCTGACCAGGCTCATCTCACTCACTCTGCACCAGGGGTCAGCCCGTATGTGGGAGAATGGGTGCCTCACCAGTACAATGCTCTTTGATCAGGAGCTGCCCCCATGATTAGATGCAGAAATGACAGCAGGAAGGAAACAACAGCTCTTTTAAAGAAATCCAAACCACTCAGTCTCAGGCAGTTTGGTGAAGAATCTTCTCTTTCCCCATCTATGAAAAGTTCAAGGGCCCAGGAAGGTGGCTTTTTAAAAAGCACTCCAAAAGCCAAGTAAATATATTTGTGCATTTTCTAAATTAAGACCAGAGGAGTGACATACTGTTTGTAAGTGCTTGAAGGGTGTAAACTTTTAAAAGCAGAGAGGGAAGGCTGAAGGGCTGCAGAAGAAACTGTATCTTAGAGTATCTAGTGGAACAGGATGAACACAAAATTATCAAGGAAATTAAGTCCAGAAGAGGCCTGCTTGTCTGGGGCTGGCACCCTGGGAAGGCGTGAAGGCAGCTGTATCTGTGCTGTCCCCATCTCCTTGTTGCATAAAGCCAGGGACCCAAATGAAGGGACCAGCTGGAGCTGTGGCAGGGGAACATAAATTGTGAAGATTTCATGGACATTTATCAGTTCCCAAATAATACTTTTATAATTTCTTATGCCTGTCTTTAATCTCTTAATCCTGTTATCTTCATAAACTGAGGATGTATGTCATGTCAGGACCACCGTGATAATTGTGTTAACTGTACAAATTGATTGTAAAACATGTGTGTTTGAATAATATGAAATCAGTGCACCTTGAAAAAGAATAGAATAACAGTGGCTTTTAGGGAACAAGGGAAGACAACCATAAGGTCTGACTGCCTGTGGGGTCGGGCAAAAAGAGCCATATTTTTCTTCTTGCAGAGAGCCTATAAATGGACGTGCAAGTAGGAGAGATATTGCTAAATTCTCTTCCTAGCAAGGAATATTAATATTAATACCCTAGGAAAGGAATGCATTCCTCAGGGGAGGTCTATAAATGGCCACTTTGGGAGTATCTGTCTTACCCTGTTGAGATAAGGACTGAGATAAGCCCTGGTCTCCTGCAGTACCCTCAGGCTTATTAGGGTGGGAAAAAACTCCGCCCTGGTAAATTTGTGGTCAGACCAGTTCTCTGCTCTCGAACCCTGTTTTTAGTTGTTTAAGATGTTTATCAAGACAGTACATGCATAGCTGAATATAGACCCTTATCAGTAGTTCTGCTTTGCCTTTGTCCTGTTCCCTCAGAAGCATGTGATCTTTGTTTTGCTTTTTGCTGTTTGAACCATGTGATCTCTGTACCTACTCCCTGTTTTACACCCCCTCCCCTTTTGAAACCCTTAATAAAAAACTTGCTGGTTTGAGCCTCAGGCGGGCATCACGGTCCTACCGATATGTGATTGACCCCCAGCGGCCCAGCTGTATAATTCCTCCCTTTGTACTCTTTCTTTATTTCTCAGCTGGCCAAAACTTATGGAAAATAGAACCTACATTGAAATATTGGGGGCAGGTTCCCCCAATATCTCAAGCTGGAGAAAGAGAGGATCCTCCAGAGATCCAATCAGGGAGACAGACAAGATGAGTAAAAGGGGAGTTTTAAAATTTATGATGAATGATTCTTTTCTATTACCTTGACCTTAGAAAGATACCAAGAATGGAATGATAGTAAAGTCATACAGAAGCAATTAAGTTATAGATAGTTATAATTTAAAAAAAGAATTTCCAGCCAGTTCACTGTGAGTAATAATTCATGTTACCTTAGGAGAATCTGACACGTCCCTAACAGCCTGTGGTATAATCGAGGCTCCCACCAGGAAGTGATGGACTTACTAATCATGAAAGGAAAAAGGCATACATATACTCTTGAATTTTGCTTTTAATTAGCAGTTCATTACCAATTAGCACTTAATTACTAATCATTTTTAATTATTGTTTTTAATCTCTCCTTAAGATGCAAAATTCCCCTTTGAATGTGCCTGTTTTCAGTTAAATTAATAAATTAGACTAAGTATAGGGGTTTCAACAAGGAAGTAGTCCTTAAATGAGCATTTACTAAGAAGAGATATGTTAGTCAAATGGATAATTCCCATAAAAATGACTCTATTCCTAAGTAAAAACATAGCTTTGTTTGAATAAACATGGAGGAACTTACACATATAAAATATATATTGTGTAAGTGAAAGAAACCAGTCAGAAAAAGCTCCATACTGTGTGATTCCAACTGCATGTCTTTCTAGGAAAAAAGCAAAATTACAGAAACTAAAAGGATGAATGGTTGCCAGGGGCCGAGGGGAGGAAGGGATGAATAGGGGAAGTGCAGGGGACTGTTAGGGCAGTGAAACTATTCTGTATGATACTGTAATGGTGGATACGTGACACTATGTATTTGTCAAAGCTCACAGAATATGAAATGCCAACAGTGAACCCTAATGGAAACCATGGGCTTTAGTTAATAATAATGCATCAATATTGGCTCATCAATTGAAACAAATGCAAGATGTTAATAATAGGGGGAAGCTAAAGGGAGGGGTGGTGTTGGGGTGGGGAGAAAGAATCTATGAGAACTTTCTACTTTCTCCTCAATTTTTCTCTCAATCTAAAATAAAGTCTATAAATTGAAAAAACATCTTCAATCAACTAGGTGGCTGAGAGCTTCTAATATTAGAAGAAAAACCTAGTGAGTATATTTATCTTATTCTTTTATTTCATTAATAAACACTTATTGTGACTGAGCACAGAATGTAGGCTTGGAGGACCTGAGATTAGACAGAATTGCCACCTTCAACAGTACCAAGCAACACATCATTACCCCAACAACAATGACAAATGTTTATTGAATACTTATAACTAGGCCCTGAGTGCACTATCTCATTTACTCCCACAAGAGAAACAAATAAGGAGACTTACATTTAATATTGGTTTGACAAAAAAAAAAAAAAAAGGGAAATGAGTTAAGAAAGTTTAAATAAATTGTCCATGGTCACCCAGCTAGAAAGCAAGAGTCAGACCTGTATTCAGGTAGCTTGACAAATGTCATACTTAGAAGTCTAGTGTGTCCCCGCAGAAAAGTGTTGTAAAGCTGCTTTGAAGTGCTTTGTTTATAGTGAAATATTTAAGTAAAGATATCAGAATGAATTCCATTACAAACAAGAATCAGATATGCTGCTTACTTTAGTCAGTTTGGGCTGCCAAAAAAAAAAAAAAAAAAATGCCATAGACTAGTAGATGGCTTCAATAACAAACATTTATTTCCCACAGTTCTAGAGGCTGGGACATCCAAGATCAATGTGCCAGTGGATCCAGTGTCTGGCGACGGCCTTCTTCCTAGTTTGCAGATGGACGACTTCTCATTGTATCTTCACACGGCAGAGAGGAAGAGAGATCATCTCTTCTGTCTCTTTTTATAAAGGCACTAATCCCACTCATGGAGTTTCCACCCTCATGACCTAATTACCTTCCAAAGGCCCCACCTCCAAATACCATCACATTGGGGATTAGGTTTCAACATACAAATTTTAGGGATACACAAACATTTAGTCCCCAGCACTGTCCTACTTCAAAAAGCAGAATAGCACTTTTATAGAATAAATCTATCAGGTTATATAATTGTATTTCTCCATTCAAATTAAAAACATCCCTTTATTACAATTATCATTGTTTCTGGAAACATAAAAGTACCTTAGCACAAGGCAGAACTTTATAGCTATTTGGAATTACAGTACAAAGAAAACAAGTTGAAAAATGAGGTAAGGCTCAAATATGTATCTATATTTAACTTGATATAAATAGGAGAATTAAACATCACTGCTGCTTAGGGCTGTTAAGTCTTTTTCTATTATCCTGGCAATGTTGTTGCTCAGAACACTCCTAAAATGTAAAAAGAATAGTAGTGACTGTGCAAAATTAGATCCTTTCTTTTTCCAACATAGGTTTCCCATAATCACACTTCAAGGACTCATTGGCTTTCACAATTATGAGACCATCTTGAATTGATGTAGCCTTTCTCCTAAATAGGACACACATAGTCAATCCCCAACAACAAATATGTACCATGCCTAAGCAGTATATTAGGAGTCACGGACTAAAAGAAGTGGGAGGTAAGTTCATAACTGAACTGGGGGACAGACAGATAAACACACACACATGAACAGAAATAACTAGCTCTCAAAACGAAGAGAACGTTCTACAGGTGGATAACAGAAGCCTTGAAGATGAAAAGATCTTGTTCCAAGGTTTGCGAAAGGTCTGAACCCACAACCTGTAACATCTTTGAAATCCGCAGCTCCTGAATGTTGGCCTCCCAAGTTTCTGTCTACCTCTGTAGCCCTCATTGCTTGCTGTTTCTCGAATAACTGACTTTCCCTCATGAAAAGCCCAACTTCATCCATTGCAAACAGTTTCGTCTAGGACACACCAGCCTACTCAAAGAGGTTCTCCTTTGCAAGGTGGGTCCATGGATTTCCACTGGGCTACATTTCTGTAGAGACTAACTCCTTCCTCTGACCAGGAACTTTATAGCTATTAGGAATTAAAATACAAAGAAAACAAGTTGGAAAATGAGGTGAGGCTCAACTGTGTATCTATACTTTATATGAATAGGTTCATTAAACATCACTGCTGCTTAAGGTCGCTAAGTCTTCTTCTGTTATCCTGACCATGTTGTTGCTCAGATTACTCCTAAAATGCAAAAAGAATAGTGAATGTGGAAAATCAGATCCTTTCTTTTTCAGACATAGGTTTCCCATAATCACTCTTCAAGGGTGATTGTGCAAACAGAGTTGACCATTTCATGGATGGTGAGCAGAGGTTTGGCAGCTTCTTGTTGGAAGGTGACCTTTTCTAGGACAGGTAATCCTCAGAAGCAGTGAAAACAGACAAATTTCCATACCCTGAGACCCTCTCTTCAAGGGCAAAAAGTGACATTCTAAATTTTCTCCTTGGAGTGGTAGAAAATTACTAGTAGCTCTAATCATGAACTTAAGAAGAAAAAAAGTCTAGCTGGACTCCTCATAAAATGCCTTTGGGCTTATTATATTTCCCAGTTTGTCCAATGATAAACATGTTCTGTGGTCAAATAAGTCTGGGAAATGCTAAAGCCTTAGGGATTTACACTGCTGAATAAAAAAACACTAACAAATTCTGCAGTAAAATATGAATTTAACTTT
The DNA here is from genome assembly GCF_001698545.2 of Rhinopithecus bieti. Lineage (NCBI taxonomy): Eukaryota > Metazoa > Chordata > Mammalia > Primates > Cercopithecidae > Rhinopithecus > Rhinopithecus bieti. Next base: position 127,750 of record NW_016804965.1, read on the forward strand.
TCTTTAACTTTTCCTTTCCCTTTTTATGACACCAGCAACATTCCTAGGAGGCTTCTTTGGGAACTCTTTCTTCAGAGTCAAGTGATGTTCATGAATATAAATACCTATTCGGGGTGCCTGGTTGATGAATTTCCTTTTTCTGAGCCACCGTTGTAGGATGATTAGTTCCTGTAAATTGTCCTTCATGACAGAAAGTTCACACACATCCTCTCACTGCCCTCCATCCATTACCTGGAGTCTAAAACAGAACAATCGATGTATTATGATGTAAATAGAAAGGGCAATTGTGTCTGTCAAGACCAGGGCTTGTAAGAGAAGCAGAAACGTGCTGGTTTTCTGATGCTCTGAGTCATCTTCCCAGGGTCAGTTACTTCTCAACTTCTGGAAAAATAGACGCACAGGTAACAAAGTCCTTGCCATTTTCTTAGGAAAGGAGGTAAGGCACTCAGTGATGACTCATGGGTGCTGACAGAATTTTTGATTGATGGGGAACTGTTCCCACCAAAACATGGACAGCGATGTGGCTGCCCACAGGTAGAGAGTCCTGGCCTCCTGGGACGCTGCCCTTGTCTTCCATATCTCCTGTCATCCCTGGGCCTGTGATGTTCATTCTGCAGAGGCCCAGGGCTAATAACCCAAAGACCATAAGTCTCTTTTCTGCCTTCCTACCCCACCAATGTACCCTCCATACTGCATTCAGAGGGGTCTTTCCAAAATGCATGTGTGTTTACCTCTCATTTCTATGAGACTCCATTAAAATGATAGTATAAACCCCAAATGATGAAAAGAACAGGATAAAAAATGTAAGCAGGTGAGAGGGTTTAGCAAACTTCTGAAATAATGAGAGCAGAGAAGATGGTGTTTGAGGAAGCAAGGGAGAGAAAACAGTTGTAAGGGGTCCACAAAGGCACAGGAAGGTGGAGGACAGAGAAGATGCAGTGTCTCCCGAGGAAAATGTGGAGGAAGCGGCTGTAGGAGGCAGGCAGCTGAGGGAGGAGCACAACTGCAGAGCCTAGGAGGGGCTCAAGGCTCAGAATCTCCAAGTCTCGCCAAAGACAGGAATGAGAAAAGGGTCAAAAATATGAGGAATATTTGAAAGTTTATATATGGAAGAGTCAACCTCTCCACCAGCTTTTCTCATCCCATGTGGAGAATGCCAGACATTCAAATGTCTGCCTGTTAGGCAACAAGCAAATAGAGATATAAACATTGCCAAATATATTGTTATTGGCCTAAATGTGTCTCCTCGATGTAGAAAAATTCACATATTGAAATCCTAACTTCCCATATTTCAGAATATGACTGTATTTGGAAACAGGGCCTTTAAAGAGGTAATTAAAGTTAAATTAGGTCATATGGGTTGGCCCTAATCCAATATGGCTGGTGTTTTTGTAGGCAGAGGAGATGGAAGCATGGACATGCACAGAGGAAAGGCCGTGTGAAGGCACAGGGAGAAGATGGCCAACTACAAGCCAAGGAGAGAGGCCTGGGAAGAAAGCAACTCTGTTGACACTTTGATCTTGGACTTCTAGCCTCCAGAATGGAGAAAATAAATTTCTGCTGTTTAAGTTATCCAGCCTGGTATTTGCTACGGCATACTCAGAAAACTAATACATACATTTTCTTTTTTTTTTTTTTTTTTTTTGAGACGGAGTCTCGCTCTGTCACCCAGGCTGGAGTGCAGTGGCCAGATCTCAGCTCACTGCAAGCTCCGCCTCCCAGGTTCACGCCATTCTCCTGCCTCAGCCTCCCGAGTAGCTGGGACTACAGGCGCCGCCACCTCGCCCGGCTAGTTTTTTTTTGTTTGTTTGTTTGTTTTATGTATTTTTAGTAGAGACGGGGTTTCACCGTGTTAGCCAGGATGGTCTCGATCTCCTGACCTCGTGATCCGCCCGTCTCGGCCTCCCAAAGTGCTGGGATTACAGGCTTGAGCCACCGCGCCCGGCCACATTTTTCTTAAATAAAATTGACAACATGACATTCATGCGTATCCCGAGTAAAGACTAGTTCACTGTGTGATCACCCTGGAAGGAAGACTGTTTGGCGAGAAGCAGGCTCCTTAACCTGCACACAGAGTTCTTCATCAGCTTTGTACTGAATAACTATTAAACATGAGGATGCTACCAATCATTCACAGGGATTTCACAAAGATCTCCAGCATAAAATTGAGAATTTAAGGTAAATAATGACCACGGATGGAATAGATAATTCAGGGAAAGAAAGAAAACGTAGAAACCTTCTAGTTAACATTCTTAAAGAAATCGGAGAGAACATTCCACTGTAAAACAAGAACAGGAGTTATGAAAAAGTATGGAGAAAGAATAAAAAGTCTGGAGGTTGAATATACAGTTGTAAAATGAAAGTAACTGAAGAGCTGGAAGATATTGAAGAATATCTTAGAAAGTAGAACCGCAAACTAAAAGTTCTAACAGGACAGAAAATAGTAAACACAGATGGCCAATAGAGGGAAGAACATCTCATAACAGAAATCTCCAAAAAGAAAGAATAGAGAAAAATGGAAAAAAAATTATAACATAAATAATATAGGAGTTTTTTTTTTCACCCTTGAAGAGTAAGAGCCTCCAAATTAAAATTAGTACATAAAAAAAAGACCCAAAGACCGTTCTAAAATTTTGGAACATCAACAAAAAAAGAAGAGACTAAAAGCTTCAGGTGAGAATAAGAAAAAAGGTCCTGTGAAAAATGAGAATCAGGCTGGGCATGGTGGCTCACTCCTGTAATCCCAGAATTTTGGGAGGCTGAGGCGGGTGGATCCTCTGAGGTTAGGAGTTCAAGACCAGCCTGGCCAACATGGTGAAACTCCATCTCTACTAAAAATACAAAAATTAGCCAGGCATGGTGGTGCATGCCTGTAGTCCCAGCTACTTTGGAAGCTGAGGTAGGAGAATCGCTTGAACCCGGGAGGCAGAGGTTGCAGTGATTTGAGATCACACCACTACACTGTCCAGCCTAGGTGACAGAGTGAGACTCTGTGAAAGAAAGAAAGAAAGAAAGAAAGAAAGAAAGAAAGAAAAGAAAGAAGAGAAGAAAGAGAAGAAAGAAAGAGAAAAGAAAAGACAAGAAAGAAAGAAAAAAAGAAACAGAAGAGAAGAGAGAGAGAAAGAGAAAGAAGGAAGGAAGGAAGGAAGGAAGAAGGGAAGGAAAGGAAGGGAAGGAAGGGAAGGAAGGAAGGAAGGAAGGGAAGGAAGGAAGGAGAAGAAAGGGAAGGAAGGAAGGGAAGGAAGGAAGGGAAGGAAGGAAGAAAGAAAGAAAGAAAGAAAGAAAGAAAGAAAGAAAGAAAGAAAGAAAGAAAGAAAGAAAAGGAAAATTAGAATGATACTGGATTTCTTATCAGCAGCACTGGATAATACAACACAAGAGAATAATACTTAAAGTTTTAGAAGAGAATTATATTTAACCTGAAATTATATACCTTGGTAAAGCATCACTCAAATTTCTGGGTAAAATATAACCATTTTCAGGAATGCAAGGAGTCAGAAAATATGTGTCTCATACATCCTTTCCTAGAAAGTTACCTGAGGATGTTCTCTAGCAAAATAAAATTCAGAAATCAAGAGGGAAAAAGTCCTGTGATTCTGGAAAGGGAATTCAATCCAGGGAAGAAGAAAAGAGAAGTCCCAGGAAGACACCTGTGCGTCAGATTTAGAAAGTAACTAGTTTGAAAGCAGCAGGTTAGCGTGCTCAAGGATTGAGGTCTTAAAAAGAGGGAGGGGAAGACTTAATAGATTACTTATCATGATTGAAAATTTGAAAAAAAAACAAAATTAAGACAGTTCATAATTCTAGGAAAAAAACAAAATGGGAATATAAAAAATATAAAAGTGTCAATTGAAAATTGTAGAAAAAAAACAAGATAACAAATGTAATCAGAGTCCATGATCTTACTCTTCAGTGAACAATTTACATAGTCAATAGTTAAAAACTATATTGGCTTCCCACTTTTAGAATCTGTCTATCTATCTATCTATCTATCTATCTATCTATCTATCTATCTATCTATTATCTATCTAGAGCTTCTTGGCCCTTTGGCTAAGATCAAGTGTAGAATCAATTATAGTAAAAGTACAAAAGCATGAAAGATTTAACTATGATTATAAAAATAATTAACATGGACAATCTTGAAGTAAAAGTATAGATGAAAGAGACTGAGAAATCAAGGTGCAGGAGGGTGTCTGAAAAGTTGAAGGGATAAAAAATCTCATCTTACAAGCTGGGAGTTAAGAGATATTGCTTATATCTGAAGAATCAAGAAATAATTCTGTGGGTATGTTACTTAAAAGTGCAAGAGTAAGACGAAAACGAATAAAAAGCAGGTCATTTGGGCAGTGATCAACAATGAAGAATGAATAGAAAATTTGGCACATCTTGATGCAATACCACGCAATAAAAGAAGGATTTCATTTGGATATAGGAAAATGCTTGAGATATAATTTTAGATGGAAAAAAGTAGATTATAAAATTATAACTATAAAATGTTATTTACTTATGTCTGGATAATATGTACAGTTTATGGGTAATTTTTATATTTCATTCATTCAACAGATTTTCTGCATTTCATTCATTCAACAGGCTTACTGGAAATCTACCATGTTTGGGGCAAGATAAATGGATATGGCAACTTACAAAGACGATCAAAGTCCTGCTACACAGTTTACTGTCCAGCAAAGGAGGCACATATTGTACCAGTAACTATAACAAAATACGAGCTTTACAATGAAGAACATTCATGCTGTTAGGAAAATATAAGGCACAGGTGCTCAACCTAATATAGGAACCTGGGGAAGATTTCTTCAACAAATTATTTTTCAATGAATTAATTAATTAATGTAAATTGACAAATAAAAATTGTTTATGGTGTATAACATGTTTTGATATATGTGTATATTGTGGAATGGCTAAATCAAGCTAATGAACATATCCATTACCTCACTTACCAATTTCTGGTGATGAGAACATTTGAAATTTACTCTCTCAATTATTTTAAGTGTTAAAATGAGAGTTTTTTTTTTAAAGCAGAGATTCAGTATTAAGAACATGATATTATCTAAATTACGATTATGAGCTCAGGAAAAATGCTCAAGGGAAACAACAAAATATTAATTATCTGTGATGATCTTTAGATTCTGATATTCTGAGGAATTTTATATTCTTTATGCTTTTCTGATTTTTCTAAGTTTTCTGCAAAGAGCCCATATGGCTTTGGTAATCAGAAGAGATTAACAAAAGTTATTGTTGCCAGTGAAGCAGTTAGGTATTTTGCTGTTTGAGAACCTTTCCTCAGTCCTCCTGTGGAAGCAGAAGACAGGTACTTAATCTACGTAAAGAACAGTTAATAACAATTACCAAACACCTGTCCACCCTAGGCATTTCTGAAGGCTGTCATTGGAAGTGGTAGATTTATTTCAACAAATGTTTCCGTTAGCCAACTTGGAGTTGGTGTTTTTTTGCCACGAGCTATGCTAATAGAAGCTTGTGAAGGTACAAGGTGATGCAAGTGACAAAAATATGCCCACCAGTTACCTATTATTTCTGATATTTCTTTATTAGACTGTTGTGTCAGGTCTGTTTTAATTTACCTATACCGTATATTATGTAACCATTTAAAAAAAGACTTAAAACATGAAGTAATCCCTGTTTTTGTGTCCATGTTTCTTGGATTGTGTTTTTAGGTTCTAAAAGCATTTAAATTGATTCTCCAGTGACTCCTTTCCAGAAGTTATTCCTACATGTAAGATCAGATCTGTTAGGGGTGATTTCTATGGATTTGGATATTTAGTTTACTGCACATTTAAGTTATCTGCATTATGTTATTTCTCAAATCATAGATCCATATTATAATTTTAAGAATCCCTTTCACCCTCCATACTGTCTCCAAAGATCACTTTTTTCAAAGGTCACCTAGGCAGAATAATCAAATTAATGCATTTTAATTTGGTAATACTGAAAAGTAAATTGCAATGTATGCACACACATTGAAAAGCAGGTGCCACAGACATTAGCATGCACAGAGAATTTCTGCATTCTCATGCTTTAGTTTATCAAATAAGGAAAATGTATAAAAAGCTACTCTGCAATTGGTGTGTGAATATATTACTTTATTTAAATGCATCTTCTCAGGCCAGGCATGGTGATTGATGCCTATAATTCCAGCTGCTCAGGAGTCTGAGGATCACTTGAGCCCTGCAGCTCTAGGCTGCAGTGAGCTATCATGGTGCCTTCAGCCTGGGCAAGAAAGTGAGATTCTAGCTCTAAAATGTTTTAAAATTCATCTTTTCACCTAAATTTGTGCGCCTCTGCTGGAAAAGAAAGTCCAAAGCTTATTGTTACATTATGCACATAATATGGGCTGGTAATCAAAAGAACTGGGTCCTAATTCTCACCTTACCACTAACTAGCTGAGTGACTTCAGGTAAGTCACTTAATTCTCTGGTTCTCATTTAAACCGAGTGATCTCTTTAAGTCATTTCTAATGTAAACACTGGGTGCTTTAATGAGATATACATTTTGGATAATGATACGGTTAGGTTGTGTCTGCACCCAAATCTCGTCTTGAATTGTAGCCCCCATAATTCCCACGTGTTGTGGGAGGGACCTGGTGGAAGGTAACTGAATCGTAAGGGTGGGTCTTTCCCATGCTGTTCTTGTGATAGTTAATAAGTCTCATCAGATCTGATGGTTTTAGAAAGGGGAGTTCTCTTCCACATGCTCTCTCTTGCCTGCCACCATGTAAGATGTGCCTTTGCTTCTCCATTGCCTTTTGCCATGATTGTGAGGCCTCCCCTACCATGTGATAATGTGAGTCAATTAAACCACTTTCCTTTATAAATTACCCAGTATCTGGTATGTCTTTATTAGCAGTGTGAGAACAGACAAATACAGATAAATTGTGGCATGTAGAGGCTGCTGTGCATAGCTTCTCCTTCTCTGGGCTTCAGGAACATTTTTTTCCTTACTCCCTAGTTGGAGCCACTTTGGCTCCATTAATGACATACCCCAAGAAAACCTCACAGCAAGGACTCAACAGTGATGAGGGAGCTATACTAAAACAACATCCCCCAGATAGCCCAATGGGAGAGAGATTGGTACGGGAATGGGGTTAGTCAGAGACCAAAACTTGTGTCTTCTCTGGAAGAACCTCCTAGACCTCCCCAGCTAAACTCATAACCACATCCCTTTCCTAGTTTCTCTTCTGTATCCATTTACTGCACTCAAACTGCCTATTCCAAGTCAATGTTTCACCTCCAGCTTGACATTCAAGCTGAAATCTGCTAACGGGGTCAGAAAACAGGTTATAAAGGAAAGTAAGCAAAAATGTTGAACCCATTCCAGCTTAACAACAACAACAAAAAAGCCCACAATAACAAAATCTAAGTTTCTGTGTGTTTTCCTACCAATATAAAACACAGCTTTCTCCCAGAGACTCAACCATTTTCCATAATCATGATCTATTAACAACTCACATCTTTCCAAGTAGGCACATTTCTTTCTCTGTTCTCTTGTGTCAAAAGTACATAACATGGTGCAGTGATCCAACTATGGGTTGGCTTCTCTGCAAACTGTCAGCATTTCTCTCCCTGCCTTCCCTTTGTTCCTAAGAGCAGTTGTGGATTGGTATAGACCCAAAGTGGAAGTTGAAACATGCATTGCATCATTTGTGACATTAGCTACAAAGGAAGCAACAGAAGTAATCAGAAATGAGGAGCAGGAAATTTCTGATAAACAACTCTGACGGTTATCTGGAAGCTGAATTGAATCACAGGCACAAGAACTTGGAATTGCATTTTGAATTGCAGAATTAGAGGTAACTGCCTCCCACCTATATGATAGTGTCAATTAATTCAAAAATTGAGTATAGTTTTACAGGTTTAGCATTCCATTCCATTCTGCAATATGTCAGAGAGCATTTATTTATTTAACAGGCTCACATGAAGCACATTTGCATTTGGAAAAGAAATGATTAAAAAGAACCACCCTGGGTGGCCCAGATATGGATACTATTATGGATGTTGATAGTATTTGGAGGTGAAATGAATGAGATTACTTTTTACAGACTCAATATTGATCAATGAAAACATGTAACTGATGAATTTAGCGCTGTGGTCAAGCAGTTTAAGATTTTTTCAACATAGATTAGGACGTTAGAATGGATACCTCTCACTGAGTTTGCATTAAGTAGAATAAGTAAATCTTGTTTAACTCATGCATCTCTCACTGGCCTTCTCGCTCTTTAATTTGGGAATAGAAAAGGGAGTCCACAATTAATTTTATATTGTGAGAAGAAAGACAAAGGAGGAGCAGAGAGTTTCTGAGAGAACCTGAAATCTTTGTCACACCCCTTACTAACCCTGGTTTGTGCCCCTTCACCATAGGAGTAGCTCTTATCATCATTTAAAAAACTTCAACTGAATTTTAAGAGACTTATTGGTCTTGCTTCCTCAGGCTCATAACTCCTTTATGTGCTTGCTCTTGGGAGGAAAATGCAGGTAGACGTTTAAAAGCTGGATGTTCCTGCACACCCCTCTCCTGATGCTTCATTCTTTTCCAGGCAGAAAGATGGTGGGACTCTGTTCCTAGCAAAGGGATATTTCCAAATACTGAGGTGTTGTCAGAGACACCTGGTCAGGGAGGTTAGGAGAAGGGGCATCCAAATCCACCCCCTCTAACTGGCTGCTGCTTTCCTGGCAGGGCTGCACTGGGACACCTCCCTTCCTTCCCACTTCCCCTTCTTCCTCCCATTCGCTGTCTCTTTGCACACCCCTAATATGGCCTTTCATAGTAAGAGGTCAATATGTTTTCACACTTGGGAAATCTCATTCAAGAATTTTTGTCAATGGACAAGTCATAAGAAGTCCTTCCATTTTAGGGCTCGTTGACGTCACCAAGAGGCGATAAATATCTGTTGATATAATTGGATGTGAGATTCAGTGTTGAGATAGCAAAATTCTGCCCCTCGTTCCTTGGCAGGGCCCTATGATTTATGCAGGAGCAGAGGCAGCACGCAATCGAGCTGTCAAGAGAGCGTCAGCTTATTAGGCAAATGCTGCGTGGTTTTTGAAGAGGGTCGACACTATAAAATCCCACTCCAGGCTCTGGAGTGGAGAAACTCGGAGACCAAGTCCATTGAGAGACTGAGGGGAAAGAGAAGAGAGAAAGAAAAAGAAAGTGGGAACAGAAAAGAGAAAGGAAGACAACCTCCAGAGAAAGCCCCGGAGACGTCCCTCTGCAGAGAGGCGGCAGCACCCGGCTCACCTGCGAAGCGCCTGGGAAGGTAGGGAGCGCCTGGACGGAACACACCACCAACTTTGCGTTGCCTGAGCTGCCGCGATGTGCGCCGCAGAGCAGGCTGCCACTGCCTGTGTACGTGTGTATGCATGTGTGCGTGCGTGTGTGTGTGTGTATGCGCGCGTGCGTGCGTGTGTGCGCGCGTGTTCGCGGACTGTTCCTTAAGATTACAGTAGTAGCTGGGATGTGGCAAAAGCAAACTTAGACGGCTGCTCTTCTTTACCCGTGCTGCCAGTTGCTCCTAGCTGGCTGTGTAAAGGAGCTCCTCCACCCCCTTCTATCCTAACCCCCGAGAGAAGGCAGCAAGGGCAGGGGTGGAGAGGGAAGACCAGGAGGCAGTAGTTAATCAATTTGGAAGAAAATGCTGAAATATCCGAAAGGGAGGTAGTCAGCGCGGGTGGAATCTTAAATCTGTGGCTCTTCTCTAGGCTCGGGAAAATTAGTTTTGAGGATCATTAGGAAGACGACGCAGGGACCGTCCCTTCAGACTCTAGAAAGAAGGGTCACTCCTGGCCGGCGAGCGCGTGAGCTTAGGTACAGAGCCCGGCAGGCACCGCCTTCCCCGCTCCCCAGGTGTTTCAGCACCGCGGACAGCGCCCACCCTAATTACTGAAGCCAGCAAGTCTAAGGTAGTCCCGTAGGAGGACCCCGTGTGCACCTGCCAGTTGAGCGAACTCTCACCAACTCTTTCTTTCTCTCTTCCCCTCTCTCATTCCGCCCTCCGCCCACCTCTGTGCCGCAGCGAGTGCCCCTAACATGCGGCTGCCGCTGCTGGTGTCCGCGGGCGTCCTGCTGGTGGCTCTCCTGCCCTGCCCGCCATGCAGGGCGCTCCTGAGCCGCGGGCCGGTCCCGGGAGCCCGGCAGGCGCCGCAGTACCCTCAGCCCTTGGATATCTTCCAGCCACCGCCGCAGTCCGAGCAGCCCCAGCAGCCGCAGGCTCGGCCGGTCCTGCTCCGCATGGGAGAGGAGTACTTCCTCCGCTTGGGGAACCTCAACAAGAGCCCGGCCGCTCCCCTTTCGCCCGCCTCCTCGCTCCTCGCCGGCGGCAGCGGCAGCCGCCCTTCGCCGGAGCAGGCGGCCGCCAACTTTTTCCGCGTGTTGCTGCAGCAGCTGCTGCTGCCTCGGCGCTCGCTCGACAGCCCTGCGGCTCTCGCGGAGCGCGGCGCCGAGAACGCCCTCGGCGGCCACCAGGAGGCAACGGAGAGGGAGAGGCGGTCCGAGGAGCCTCCCATCTCCCTGGATCTCACCTTCCACCTCCTCCGGGAAGTCTTGGAAATGGCCAGGGCCGAGCAGTTAGCGCAGCAAGCTCACAGCAACAGGAAACTCATGGAGATTATTGGGAAATGAAACGGTGCGTTTGGCCAAAAAGATTCTGCATTTAGCACAAAAAAGAATAATAAAAAATACAGTATTCTGTACCATAGCGCTGCTCTTACGCCATTTGTTTATTTTTATATAGCTTGAAACATAGAGGGAGAGAGGGAGAGAGCCTATACCCCTTACTTAGCATGCACAAAGTGTATTCACGTGCAGTAACAACACAATGTTATTCGTTTTGTCTACGTTTAGTTTCCGTTTCCAGGTGTTTTTAGTGGTGTTTTAAAGAGAATGTAGACCTGTGAGAAAACGTTTTGTTTGAAAAAGCAGACAGAAGTCACCCAATTGTTTTTGTTGTGGTCTGAACCAAAGAGAATGCCATTCTCTTGGGTGGGTAAGACTAAATCTGTAAGCTCTTTGAAACAACTTTTTCTTGTAAACGTTTCAGTAATAAAACATCTTTCCAGTCCTTGGTCAGTTTGGTTGTGTAAGAGAATGTTGAATATTTATATTTTTAATAAAAGCTGCAAAGGTAATCATGACTTTATTTTTTCTCTTCAGTGCTCATACACTGGAAATACTCTCATCTCTTAGCTTCCTCCAAATTGTCTTCAGCACCAGAAAAGAAAAACAAAACTTCCTGCATTGTACTTTTCCACTAAAAATACAAACATATATCAGTGGCTTACACAGACCCTGCAATCACATTGGGCTCATCTCTGTGCCATGGACTACTTCTCTGAGGTTGAGTTAATAATTCAGGAAGTTGCTCCCAGCAGCTCTAAAACATGGTAATTCTAAAAGGGAAGATCATTTTATAATGGAAATAACATTTAGCCCTGATCAATTAAAAGATGTGAAATAATTGGAGAGAGTGGGGAAAAGATGAAAGAAAAAGAGAAGCGTCAAGGTAGAAATTCCTCCAAACTATATGACCAAAATGCTGCATTCTTTCTCTATGAGAAAGACTCACTCTGTCAAACTACTACTTTGGTACCATGAAACAATTTTTTCTAAGCTATTTTCCAATTACTACTTCTAATAAGAGAAACTTAATAGCATCTCCACTTAAGATGACTAAATTTAGTCATTATAAAATGTCACACAGGAAAAATTTTCTTATGAAGAACATTTTGACTTTAATAATTACACAAATATCCTCCACATTTATGCCTAGGCCAACCTTACTCACTTTTATTCTTAGGAACATGAGCTACCTTTATTCATTTCTAAAACTGAACAGCACATTTAATTAGTTTTACAGTGCATTTGCCTTTGATAGTTTAGTTATAGCTTTAAACAATTCAATCAAATGTTTAATACTTCAAAATTAATTTGTATGAAGATGCATCTTATCCTGGGACCTTTGAAATACACTTAACTAATGGATGAATAAGATAGTACAGAACATTGAATAAATCATTATAAGACAAAGCTTTTAAAAACATCATTTATTTAAGAGTTCATATAGAGTAAAGTTACACTTACGTTCTGAAGGAGGCATTATGGTGGGACAAATATTAACAAAGCATGATTTAAATATATATATATATTTAATGTGTGATATGTTTGTATATATATTTAAATACATGCAATTGTTCTACAATTTACCAGATTGGTGCCACAGTGAATACAAGAGAAAGTAGACAGCTCTTGCTGGAAGATCTTTTTTAAGTGCCTAATATATGAAAATCTAAAACTAATATTAGAAAAATGTCACAAGAGATGCCCAGGCCTTCAGCTTTCTGGACCATGAAAGTGTCACCAAATTCAAAGAACATTTCTGAATGTACATCCAGTGATATCTGTTATGCAAAAGAGGAAAACTTTGTGAAACATTTCATAGCTTTGGTCAATGATTTACTTTTTGTCCATGTATTGATAAATCAGTCACTTCTGAGTTGACACTGATTTTCACTGACCACTTGCACTGTTAAAGAGTAAAGGAAATGAGAACTACTATAATATAATAACAAAAAGCCAGTGCCTATGAAAGACAAGAGCATAGTGACCACTTTTTTCACCATTTGCCACTTGTTACTGACATACACATGTACCACACCTACACACCCTTCACAATGTTTCCCACACAATAAAAGATTTGCGTAAGATCAAGTTTATTATTTCCAGTGCTTTCTGCAACTATTTTCTCAAAATATTCTCTCCCCCGAATATGTTAGATAAGTCATCTGGAATTACAGTTTTGGGTTATTTTTGCAGAAATCCTGTTCAGAGGTCCCTTTCATCATTTGCATAATATTAATTTCACTTGGGCTTCCTGCTGCCCACATGCATCTCAGCCAGGCAGACAGAGGGGCAGCAGTTGGAATGAATATCATTCATTTAGGGAGTTCAACCAGGAAAAGGAGAAGATATGGCGAGCTGGCTCAGAATCAGCTCCACTGCCACTCGCTGGAGCTGCAGCCTGTCCCTGGAGGGGAGGAGCCTCAAATCCAATCTGCAACGGAAGAAAATGGGAATCAGAGAAAAAAAGAGATTTGTTATTTTTGGATTGGTCCAGTCACTTTTCTACTGAGGAGAAAGTATAATAATAATAATAACAATTATTATTATAATAACAACATTATTATATGGGACATAATCATTAGAAATGGAAAGCAAGCTCAGATTATTTTGGCTACAGCCAAGAGTCATGAAAATAATTCACACTCATGATACAAAAAGAAGGAACAGTAATGCATGCAGTGAAGAGAAGTTCTTGGGAAAAAGGAGTTCAGGCTATACTAGCTTTTTTTTTTTAAGCCCACTTGTAAATGATTTATTCAGATGAGAGTCTCATTGAAACTTCTAGGAATTGGGTTTAGAAAAGCTTGCAGAATTTTTTAAAAATTCCAAATTTAAATGACACTGCTATGCCATATAACATTGTGGGACATAATATAATCCCTCCACTGCTGAAGAAGTTTCTACCATGTACATACATATATATTATCTTACTATAATTTTTGCAAAACTACAGGCTTAATTTTGGGCAAATCATGATGGGATTTTTTTTCTCTAGGTAATAAAATCTAATAACCATATCCATATTAAATCAAATCCAATATTTGCTGAAATGCAATTTGATTTTATGAGCTCAAACTCTTTACATTTTAAGGTACCATGACAAACACCGTCCTTCTTAGGAGAACTATGGATAAATAAGCAAACACGTTCCGATGACATCACTGGTAAAACTATCCCACCAGATTAGAATGCCACTGATTTCAAAGCAATGAGGTAGCCACATGCATTCAGCTCAGAAGCACTGGATGATTTTATGAAGCTGCGATATGAATGGATAATACCTGGCACAAGCAAAGCAGAACGTCGGTTAAGCACATTGTTTTACTGCCACTGAAAATAGTCTTGAGAGCAAAACAAGTTATTGGCCTGCACTTTACCGGATTTTACCCTAAACATATGTTTGGGGATGATGTTTCAAGAGCAATAAAATTATCCTAAGTCTTTATGGCTTTGGGATAATCCTTTGTGCTGCCACATCGTTTCCTGACAGAAAGTTAAAAAGGGTCATGAAATTATATTAGCCACAGTAGAATAAAACTGAAGTACGTAGTTTTCTGTGAAGGAATAGTGGAAACATCAAGTGAAATTGGGCTTTTTGAAAAAGAATGTTACTAGATTCTGTCGGTAATGTGTCAGATACCTCAATGTCCTTGAAAGTGAAGTAAAATAAACATTATCCTGACAGAATCCTGCACCTATTTTTACATGTTGAACTCCTCCCTTGCCCACCATAATCTTCCCACCCTGGCTAATAAACAAACAAACGAACAAACAAAAAACAAACCCTTAAGTCTCATGTATGGTTTATGCAAACAACAACAACAACAACAACAACAACAACAACAAAAACCCAAAAGCCCAAGTGATGTGGGAATATCATAAGAAGACTTATTTTTAAACATTCAATTTGAGTGAATAGTGAATTCCGCCTGGATGAACAGACCATCAAGGTCCATTTTGTGGCCTGTTTTTCTTGAAGATAGTTTCTAAACTAAAGGGAACTTCCATGGCAGCTGCTCTGAAATAGCTGAAGGGTGAAACGAGTGGCGTAATGTGTTTTCTGCAAAAGGCATAATCTTTGGGAAACTGCTGGTAGTGAACAAGCCCCTGGGACTGCTTTTGGGATGTGTATAAATTTTTGTGCTTTCCTGTACTAGAGATTAATATCTATCTTCCATTTAAAATGTTTTAGTTGTTAACCCACTATTGCCTTCATATTTGGGATTACATAGTTTGGATTGGCTTCTCTTACACCTCCATATTTCCAGGAAATTATTAGGTTTTCCTCCAAACAATATGGACCAATGCTGTCTTTCAGAAAAGAAAAGCCAGTACCAGAGTGGGGGGTTATCCAATAGCAGAGGTTATCCTGAGTATCTTTAGATAATTGTACCATCTCCTTGGTCTTGTTTATATTCACTGAGGACCCAACAACCAGCTCGGCAAAGAAAGTTCTGTGCAAAGAGGCTTAGCCTAGTTTTGAATCCCATACCAACTACTTATTAGCTGTATGACTTGGACAAGTTAGTTAACTCTCTGAGCCTTAGTTTTCTCTTCTGTAAAATAGAGATGAGAACCTACCCTACAAGGTTGTTGTAAGGACTGAACAAATAAAGAAATACACATAAAGCACTTTACACATGACTCACTTATATTAGGTTGGTCCTTCCTTCCTTCCTTCCTTCCTTCCTTCCTTCCTTCCTTCCTTCCTTCCTCCCTCCCTCCCTCCCTTCCTGCCTTCCTTTTTTCCTTCTTTTCTTCCTTCCTCCCTTCCTCTCTCCCTCCCTCCCTCCCTTCCTTCTTTCCTTCCTTCCTTCCTTCCTTCCTTCCTTCCTTCCTTCCTTCATTCCTTCCTTCCCCTCTTCCCTCCCTCCTTTCTTTCAACAGTGAAGAGACTCCTCTGCCATGCAGAATCACCTGGGGACTGTTTATGACAAACCATATACAATAGCACTGACCCCCCAGTAAGAAAAGACAATAGTATTTGCAATCTCATTTTTCCAGAATTGGGCATCATTTCTATGATTTAATCGCTTCAGTGTGCTGTAATCACAGGCCTCAATGACACTGTTCAGTGTATCTCCAAAAGGCCCTACTTCATACATGGCTACCTCATAAAGGAAGAATGAGTTAAAGATCTAAAACTCTTTTCTATAAGCATAGCTCATCAAATCAAAAGCAGATCTTTTTCCTATAACCTTCCCCAGATGGAGCTGTATATATGTGTTCCTTCAAATAGTTTTCTAAATGCTAGCTCTCGTTTATTACAGGAAGTGCTGTGTCTTGGGAATAGTGATGTTCTATGAAGCAGAACAAGGTACAGAGAATTACAAGCACTGTTCTCCTCTACCTGCTTGGGAGCTTGTCCTGCATTCCAGTTTGGTCTGATATGCACACAAAGGTAAACAACAGATTATTAGTTCCATATTACAGTCATGTGTTTTTTAATGTTGGGGATACCTTCTAAGAAATGCATCCTTAGATACTAAGCAGACATTAAAAATAGCAAGATCATGTCTTTTGCAGGGACATGGATGGAGCGGGAGGCCATTATCCTTAGCAAACTAACACAGAAACAGAAACCAAATACCACATGTTCTCACTTATCACTGGGAGCTAAATGATGAGAACACACGAACACATAGAGGGGAATAACACACACTGGGGCTTTCGGAGGGCGGAGGGTGGGAGGAGGGAGAGGATCAGGAAAAACAAGTAATGAGTACTAGGCTTAATACCTCGGTGATGAAATAATCTGTACAATAAACCCCCATGACACAAGTTTACCTACGTAACAAACCTGCATTTGTACCCCTGAACTTAAAATAAAAGTTTTTTAAAAAAGAAATGCATCCTTAGGTAATTTTGTTGTTATGTGAACATTATAGAACGTACTTACATGAGCCTCAGTTTGGGTTAGGCAAACACTTTCCGTAACTTGGAACTGTCCTGTACACAGAGACACAGAGTCCACAAGGCTCTGTCAGAATGCATGCTCATTAACACCCATCAACAAGAAATGATTTTAGATTTAGGTTGCTTCTACCTCTTGGCTATTGAGAATAATGTTGCTTAAACAGGAGTGTGCAAATATCTGTGTGAGGCCCCGCTTTCAATTCTTTTGAGTATATACTCGGAAGTGGAATTGCAGGATTTTATGGTAACTCTGTTAAATTTTTTGAGGAATCTCTATACTGTTTTCCATAGCAGCTGCTAAGGACCATTTTACATTCTCCCAGCGATGCATGAGGGTTCCAATTTTACCACATCCTCACTCCTAATTGTTTAATATTTGCAGGGTATTTTAAAAAAAATATAAATTCGTTGCAAACAAAAAAGCAGGACTTGGCACAGATACTTGCCATGTTCACAGAAACATTATTCACAATAGCCAAGAGGTAGAAGCAAGCCAAGTGTCCATCCATGGAGA
Organism: Rhinopithecus bieti; assembly: GCF_001698545.2. Classification (NCBI taxonomy): domain Eukaryota; kingdom Metazoa; phylum Chordata; class Mammalia; order Primates; family Cercopithecidae; genus Rhinopithecus; species Rhinopithecus bieti. The sequence continues at coordinate 144,827 of NW_016804965.1, forward strand.
AGTGGATAAACAAAATGTCATGCGCACATACGTTGTCAATAATCAATGGAATACAATGGAACACTGTTCAGCCTTAAAAAGGAGAAAAATTCTGGCACATGCTACAACATGGATGAACCTTGAGGACGTTATGCTAAGTGAAATAAGCCAGACACAAAGGAACAAACATTATATGATTCCACTTATATGACATATCTAGATAGTCAAATTCATAGACAGAAACTAGGATGATGGTTACCAGGGGCTGCGGAAGGGTGAAATGGGGAGTTTTTGTTTAATGTGTATAGTGCTTCTGTTTTGCAAGATGAAAAAGTTCTAGCAATTGGTTGCACAATAGTGTGAACATACTTAACACTACTAAACTGGACACTTAGAATGTGTAATGGGAGCATACACATTATATACTCCCATTTTCTGTTATACTGCTTATACTAACATTTTTTCTGTTACCTAGCCTGCTTTTTCATTCCTGTTACCTTCTTGGCTCCTAAAGGCACACAAGCTTATTGCTCTTAACAGATACTATAGACACTTAGAATGTGTAATGGGAGTGGTTAAGATGGTAAATTTGTGTTCTGCATTCTTTACTAGAATTAAAAATTTTTTAAATTCAGGCAACATCACATTAAAATCTGGATTTGTAGGTTCTTTGGACAAAGCAGAAATGAACAACCCAGAACTTGCATGGAGAGCTAAGCAGTGTTGTGCCTTGGATTGGGAATGCTCCCTCCCTTCTGCCCATCTCGGTCAGGGTCACAGTGCCCAACACTCCCTTTGCTGCCCCTGCTGCAAGGCTGGTTTCAGTTGCCATTTATCATTGTGCTTACACAGTTGCTACGCTCAGAGTAAAAAGGAAAGCAAGCAATGTCTTGTAGTTATGCTTCTATTAACATTGTTCTGTTACCTGGCCTGCTTTTTCATTCATATTACCTTCTTGGCTCCTAAAGGCGCACAAGCTTACTGCTCTTAACAGAAGGTTCATTTTTAGCATGAAGGTGTCAAAGAAAAGAAAGTAAAATGCTCAACAGAGATTTGGCTTGATTTTTATGTTAAATGTGATGAGTGATTTTTTTAAAGCTAAAGTGTGTCTCATGGCAAGATTCTTGACAGTGAAAGCATGAAAATGCCTTTAAAATTCATTTGAGTACAGATTAGTCCCCAGGATCTTAGCATAGGGGACATAACTGGGTGCAGATTGGTGGATATGTGCTTGTTTGGGCTTGGGGGTCAATGCCAGTAGCCCCCTTTACCTAAATGCATCTTACCCCACCTCTTCTACCTAATGAAACTAAACAAATGCTTTCCTGACATTCACTCTGGCACAAGTTTGGGTAGCCACATTTGAGGGTGACGGGGGCATTATTTTTTTAAGCTGCCGCAAAGTAGAAGAGTGAGCTTATTTTAATCAGTGAGCAGTGCCTTTGAGTCCCTAAGTTTCCCAGGGCCTCCATGGCATACCAGCATCAACCCTTTCCCAAATGATCATTCTCTACATCATCCATGACTCTGATCCACTAACGCTTACCTGTCTTGTGTTCCATTCCTTAAGGCTCAGTCAAGCGATAGCAATCAAGCTGAGAAGATGCATTGCAATGAAGACATTAATGGATAATGATGGCCTCATGCATGCCCCTGCCAGATAATACTTTACCTAGAAATATTCATGCCTTATCCTGAGGGATCAGATGCCAGGCCATTGAGGAGATGTTGGGGGCCTTGAGGAAATTTATGCCTAGGCCCCCAGAGCTGGGCTGCCATTTCCTCAATCTCTGAGTGCTGCAGGGAATGCCAGTCAGAAATTCAACCTGACACAGGATCTGGTTACCAATGCATGTTAAAAGCCTGTCTTTCTGGGTCAATTTAAAGAAACCCTTGCCCATCTATCATGAAATGCCTTTGCCTTAAAGGAATGTGGACAGGAGGGGTACAGCTAGACTTAAGGCTGTTGAGTGGGCAACCATCCAGTATCCATCTCACACCTGCTAGGCTGGGTCAGAGAACCAAAGCCAGATGCTGGAAACAGGTGTAAGTAGGAATGCTGAGACCATGTTTAGAATGTTTATTCAGAAAGACCAAGCCCAAGCATTGGCCTGCTCCCCTAGTTAGCATTCCTGAACCTCAGGCTCTTGGATAGTTTAGGTGTTACAGATTCCTAACCAGGAAGGAGAGTACAGCCAAGAACCCAGGGCAGTCACCCATGATGAGAAGTAACTGAGGCACTATCTCTGACTTACGGCCAAGGGTCAAAGCCTTAGAAACTCTGTTACACAGCTCTGCCATCATGGGTGTCTCTTTCACAGGAATGCAGACGTTTCTGCTTGGGACAGAGCAATCAAGGTATGTTAAGAATGAAATGTAGAGCTGTGAAAATGCAGCACAGCTAGAGGAAGCAGAAAATAGGAACCCCTAAAAAGAGCTCTGGAAGGAAAACACTCGCTAAAATGCATTTTTTGGCCAGGCATGATGGTGTGTGCCTGTAATCCCAGTGCTTTGGCAAGTTGAGGCAGGAGGATTGCTTGAGGTCAGGAGTTTGAGGCCAGCCTGGGCAATATGGCACGACCCTACCCCTACAAAAAACTTAAAAAAAAAATTGCTGGGTGTGGTGGCACGTGCCTGTAGTCCTAGCTACTCAGGAGTCTGGGTGGGAGAATCATTTGAACTCAGGAGTTCAAGGTTGCAATGAGCTATGATCACAACACTGCATTCTAGCCTGGATGTCAGAGAGAGATCCTTTTTCTAAAAAAAAAGAAAAGCATTTTTTCTTGGAAGGATTCACAGCCATACACACTGAGTGATAAAGGGGGTGTGTGGAGTGAACTGACTGGGAGGCTTTGTTGCCATCAGCTGCCTCCTTCTTGCTAAGAGAAAATCGGAAACGAGAATAATTTCCTGAGGTCCATCCAATAAGCAGGAATTAAACTCACTTCTTCCTGACCTGGAGAAGGATGCTGTGGTGTGTACTGTTTGGTTTGTGTCAGGTGTGTTGTCCAGGAATTGATGGGATCAGGGTGGAGAGGACAGGTTATGGAAGTTGACATCACAGCCTGGCAAAACTGCAGCCAGCATTCTTCTCAGATATGGAGCTGACAGTTGTGTGTCATGTAGAGAGTGTGTATGTATTCTTGTTCTTCCTGAAAAGAGAACTGGATTGCAAAGAATTAGATCATTAATTCTTCACAGACAGGGGTTTCTTACATTTCATTAGGCAAACAGACCCAACAGGTTGCCCTTAAGAACCATGGGAGGTCGACAGTATTATTATCGGTTACAGAAAAGCTCAGACTCAGGAAGTTTGAGGACCTTGCTCAAAGTAACTCTAGGATAAAGTGCCGAGATTTGTTCATAGTGACCAGAAGTCCAAAGGGAAAGAGGGCAGCTGGTGCTGCTGCACACCTGAGACTCGGGACAGAGTCAGCCTCTCCACCGAAGGCAGAGAGACAGGCAGGTTGGTTGACACCACGGGATGCAACTGAAGGATCGGCTTGCCCTCATTTGCAGTGGACAGCCACATCCCTGCCAGCAGTGGAGGCCTAGAAATGACCCACCTGTGCTTGTGAGACTGTGCCGATCTAGCCTGAGTGGTGAGTCAAAGCAGAAGAGCCCCTGGTCATGCTGATTTTTGCCTCAGTCCCATTAACCGAAGTGAAGTGGGGATTCATCCACTTTTCTTAGATGCTGCTTGGCTTCCATTACACTGCATGCCCCACTTGGTGGAGGATGAGAGATCGAAAGGCAACAAGCTCCCAGCTACTCTGTGATCCTAAGCAAGTCACACCTCCTTTAGAATCCTCATTTTCCTCCACTATAAAATGAGGAAGTTAAACAGTTCCTACTGTAGTGGGCTGTTGTGAGGTTTAAATGAGAGAATCCTTATGAAAGGCTTTGTAGATGATAAAGCAATGGACACACATTAGTTACAGTCAATGCCACGTGCCATCGTTTTTTGAGATGCATTAACACCTTGGTGGACTAACTCTTCACTTCGTGGGCTGTAGTGGGAGAAAAGGTGTACCATGGAAATCACTGAGATACACATATAAACACAGAAAAAAACCCACAGGATGTACAACACTAACAAAGGTCTTAGGTTAAATCAGAATAATAAACAATTTGAAAACACAGGAAGCTTAGCTCAGCTAGCTATGTTATAACAGCTCCCCCAGAGAGTTCTCCCAGAGCTCGCGTTCATGGAATTGTAGAGTCGTAGGCACAGGTTGCCAGGGGAAATGAATGAATTCATTACCCTACTCACACACAATTTACATTATATTTTCCTCTTTAAAATGGATACATCCATTTTAGCTTCCTATTAAAGTGACATTTACTTAGGATGCCATTTGATCCTGAGAAATGTAGTCTACACTTTTATTATTGACTTTTTTTTTGTCCTTCTGGTAAAACCCCCAAATTGACAGATAGAGATACAGTGACAGATATTGGGGGCCTCGAGGAGATTGAGGAGATGGCAGCCCAGCTGTGGGGGCCTGGGTGTAAATTTCCTCAAAGCGCCCAATATCTGGCACTTTCTCAGCAGGAAAAAAAAAAAAAGCCCAGAAAACCAATATTGCAGTTGTAGGGTACAAATGAAAAAGTATTAATAATGTTAATGTAATGGTCTCATTCAAACTTACTTGTTAAAAAAAACCCTCTCCAGCAATTTTCTTTTTCTGGGTAAGAATGTCTGCATCTCACTACCATAGCTTCTTATAATTTCCAGGATTATTAGGCTCCGGACAATGTTTTGGAGTAAATATAGGCCAATCCTGAGGGCTGATCAGTTTTCTCTATTTTATCAAGTTGAAATTCCAGCACAGTCAGGGCACCTGGCATATCAACAATTTGTAAGCTTGAATCTCCTAATTTGTAAAACACGTAGCAATTGCTCTCAGTAGGGATCTCTGTTTGAAAATAATTTGACATCCTGAATCCTTCAATTAAATTTAGAGAACAGAGTTAAATTTTCATTCACTTCCGTTTGTTTTGGAAAATTAAATAGATCATTTCAAAGAACCCAAGACCTATAGTCACACTCATGGGAAATCATGTTCTTAGTCTCTAGTTTTTTTTAATGCTTTGTAATATCTTGTGAAATTAATCTTCCTCAGAAAAGCAGCTTCCTGGCCCTCTAGGCTCCTGCCTCTCTCACCTCTCAGTCTCTAGTGGCAGCTGGAGTGGATGTTTGCACTTGAAATCAGAATGCATAGCTTGGTCTCAAAAATCATTTGCATAAAAATGCTTTTATCTTTTTGCAGGTTACACTCAGTAGAGATGCGGGGCTCACAAAGGTTGTTCCTCCTTGGAACTTTGGCCCATTGTCCATCCTGGCTTAGGAAAATATGAATATTTTCAAGGGCACTGAACCTTGAGTGATGAGAAAGCCTCAGGTCTGGGGACACATGTATTGGTTTCTGAAAGCCTGGGAAATAAACCCTGGACTTCAACAGGGAAAACACTTATCTTGGGATCAATTCTTCAAGAAAATAAATAAACAATGCTAAATATGAATGTACCTAAACAGTTTCCAAATACATGAGGCAAAAACTGATACAGTAAGATAGAAAAATTCACAATTCTAGTCAAAGATCTCAAAATTTCTCTCTCAGAAACTGACAAAACAGGTAAACTGAAAATCAATATGGATATAGTAGAGTTAAACAACACTATCAATCAACTGCCTTAATTGACAAGCACAGAACACCATACCCAACAACAGAAACACTTGTGTTTTCAAATGCATGTGGAATATTCGCTAAGGTTGATCACATTCTGAGACATAAAACAAATCTTAATAAACTTAAAAGGATTGGAAATATATAAAGTATATTCTAGTCTCTCTCCATAACAGAATTAAACTGCAAGTCAAAAAGAAAGATATCTGAAAATCTTCAAATATCTGGAAATGAAATGCCACTCATCTAAATAACCCAAGGGTCAAAGAAGAAACTACAAAGTAAACTAGAAAATGTTTTAAATTAAATAAAAATGAAAATACAACATATCAAAATTTGTGGGATAGAGCAAAACCAGTGATGAGAAGTAACTTTATAGCACTGAAAGCTTATATCAGAAAGCAAGAAAAATCTCATATTAATAATCAGAGCTTTAACCCTAATAAACAGAAAGAGAAGAGAAAATTAAACCCAAAGTAAGCACAAGGATGAAAATCATTAAGAGCAGAAATGAATAGAATAGAAAAACTGATAAAAAAAAAAAGTGGAGAAAACCAGTAAAGCCAAAAGCTGTTTTTTTTTTTCAAAGATAAATAATCAAAACATTGAAGAAACTATGTCGAAGTTGGAGACTACACTGACTTATTTGGAGGCTTCTATTAAAGCTATTATAATCAAGACACTGTGGTATAGGGGAAGGGACAAACTTACATATCATACATACAAATCAATGGTACAAAATACAAAGTCCAGAAATAGACTCACACATATATGGTCAATTGAATTTCTACAAAAGTATTAAGGTAATTCACTGAGGAAAAGGATAGCCTGTTAACAAATAGTGCTGAAACAAATGAATATCTATATCAAAAAACAAATAACAAACTTTCCTTACCTCATCTACACAAAAATTAATGAAATGATCTTAGACCTGATTTAAGAGCTAAAACTATAAAAATTCTAGAAGAAAACATTGGAGAAAATCTTTGTAATTTTGAGTTAAGGAAAGTTTTCTTAAATGGGACATAAAAAACACAAAGTATAAAGAAAAAAATAAATTGGGCTTCATCAAAACTAAAAATGTTTGCTCCTCAAAATATTCTAAGAAATGAATAACAAACAGTGAGATTGAAATGGTAATAAAAAAAAATTGCCAAAAAAAAAAGGTCTAGGACCAGATGGATTCACAACTGAATTCTATCAGACATTCAAAGAAGAATTGGTACCAATCCTATTGACACTATTCCAAAAGAGAGAGGAAAAGGGAAATCATTTATGAAGCCAGTATTACCCCAATACCAAAAACAGGGAAGGACATTACAAAAAAAAGAAAACTACAGACCAATATCCCTGATGAACATAGATGCAAAAATCCTCAATGAAATACTAGCAAACCGAATCCAATAGCATATTAAAAATCAAGTCCACCATGATCAAGTGGGTTTCATCCCAGGAATGCAGGGATGGTTTAATATACATAAGCCAATAAATGTGATATGCCACATAAACACAATTAAAAACAAAAATCACATGATCATCTCAATAGATGCAGAAAAAGCATTTGACAAAATCCAGCATCTCTTTATGATTAAAACCTTCAGCAAAATTGGCATAGAAGGGACATACCTTAAGGTAATAAAAAACCATTTACAACAAAGCAACAGCCAACAAAATACTGAACAGGGAGAAGTTGAAAGCATTCCCCCTGAGAACAAGAACAAGACAAGGATGTCCACTTTCACCATTTCTATTCAACATAGTACTGGAAATTCTAGCCAGAGCAATCAGACAAGAGAAGGAATAAAGGCATCCAAATTGGTAAAGACGAAGTCAAACTGCTGCTGTTTGCTGATGACAGGATCGTATACCTACAAAATCCTAATGACTCATCCAAAAAGCTTCTAGAACTGGTAAATTAATTTAGCAAAGTTTCAGGATACAAAATTAACGTACACAAATCAGTGGCTTTGTTATATACCAGCAGCAACCAAGCTGTTCTTGATCAAATCAAGAACTCAACCCCTTTCACAACACTTGAAAAAAAAAAAAAAAAACTCTTAGGAATACATCTAACCAAGAACCTCTACAAGGAAAACTACAAAACACTGTGGAAAGAAATCATAGATGATACAAACAAATGGAAACACAACCCATGCTCATGGATGGGTAGAATCAGTAATCATACCGCCAAAAGCAATTTAAAAATTCAATGCACTTCCCATCAAAATACCACCATCATTCTTCACAGAACTAGAAAAAAGAATCCAAAAATTCATATAGAACCAAAAAAGAGCCCTCATAAGCCAAAGAAAGACTAAGCAAAAAGAACAAATCAGTAGGCATCACATTACCCAACTTCAAACTATCCTAGAAGGTCTTAATTACCAAAACAGCATGGCACTGGTATAAAAATAGGCACATAGACCAATGGAACAGAATGGAGAACCCAGAAACAAAGCCAAATACTTACAGCCAACTGATCTTCGACAAAACAAACAAAAACATAAAGTGGGGAAAGGACACCGTATTCAACAAATGTTGTTGGAATAATTGGCAAGCCACATGTAGTAGAATGAAACTTGATCCTCATATTGCACCTTATACAAAAATCAACTCAAGATGGATCTTAAATCCATCTTAAATCTAAGACCTGAAACCATAAAATTCTAGACAATAGCATCAGAAAACCCTTCTAGACGTTGGCTTAGGAAAAGACTTCATGACCAAGAACCCAAAACAAATATAACAAAAACAAAGACCAATAGATGGGACTTAATTAAACTAAAAAGCTTCTGCACAGCAAAAGAAATATCAGCAGAATTAACAGACAACCCACAGAGTGGAAGAAAATCTGCACAATCTATACATCCAACAAAGGACTAATATCCAGAAGCTACAAGGAACTCAAACAAATCAGCAAGAAAAAAACAAACGGTCCTATCAAAAAGTGGGCAAAGGACATGAACAGACAATTCTCAATAGAAGATATACAAATGGCCAGCAAGCATATGGAAAAATGCTCAATCTCACTAATTGTCAGGGAAATGCAAATCAAAACCACAATGCGATACCACCTCACTCCTGCAAGAATGGCCATAATCAAAACATTAAAAAATAATAATAGTAAATGTTGGTGGGGATAAGGTGAAAAGGGAACAATTTACACTGTTGGTGGGAATGCAAATTAATACAACCACTATGGTAAACAGTTTGGAGATTCCTTAAAGAACTGAAAGTAGATCTACCATTTGATCCAGAAATATCACTACTGGGTATCTACTCAGAGGAAAATACGTCATTAAACGAAAAAGATACTTGCACATGCATCACATGCATGTTTATAGCAGTACAATTCACAATTGCAAAAATATGAAACCAGCCCAAATGCCCATCAGTCAATGAGTGGCTAGAGAAAATGTGATACACACACACACACACACACTCACACACACATCATGGAATACTACTCAACCATAAAAAGGAATGAAGTAATGGCATTCGCAGCAACCTGGATGGAATTGGAGACTATTATTCTAAGTGAAGTAACTCAGGAATGGAAAACCAAACATCATATGTTCTCACTTATATGTGGGAGCTAAGCTATAAGGATGCAAATGCATAAGAATAATACATGGGACTTTGGGGACTTGGGAGAAAGAGTAGGGGTTGGGGAGGGATAGAAGACCACACATTGGCTACAGTGTATACTGCTTGGGTGCACCAAAATCTCAGAAATCACCACTAAAAAACTTATTCATGTAATCAAACACCACCTGCTCTCCCAAAACATATTGAAATAATAAAAACTAAAAATTAAAAGAAATGAAAGGGAAAGCCACAGACTGGGAGAAATTATTTGCAAAACATCTATCTGATAAGGAAATTTTATCAAGAACACATAAAGAACTTCTCTCTAAGAAGATAAACAACTGAATAAAAAGTTGGGCAAAAGATGTGTACAGTTACTTCACCAAAGAATGTATAAAGATGACCAATGAGTACAAGAAAAGGTGCTAACCATTAGTCTTTGTCAAAATGCAAATTAAAACCATAAAGAGATACCATGCATAACCATCCACCCAGAATAGCTGAAATATGAAAGATTGACACAATACCATGCACTGGTAGAACGTAGAGTAGGTAGAACTCTCTTACCTTGCTGGTGGAAACAGAAAAAACTGAATAACCACTACGGAAACTAGTTTGACAGTTTCTTATGAAGTTAACCACAAATTTACCATACAATCCAGCAATTCCACTCCTTCATTTACTCAACAGAAATGAAAACATGTATTCACACAAAGACCTATATGTGAGTGTTCACAGCAGCTTAATTTATTATAGTCAAAGCAGCTAAGAACACAAACATCCATCAAGTGATGTATAGATAAGTAACTAGTGACATACCCACACAATAGAATACCACTTGGGAATAAAAAGAACTAAGACACTATACATGCCACAAAATAAACAAATCTCAGAAGCATTATGCTAAGTGAAAAAAAAAAAAGCCAGTTATAACAGCATACAATACTGTATGTTTTCATTCACAGGACCATTTGGAACTGGCAGAACTATAATGACAATTAAACGCATCGGTGGTTGCCAGAGGCAAGGATGCAGAGAAGAGATATAATGGTAAAGACACATGAGGGAACTTTCTGAGGTGATGAAAATATTCTACATCTTAACTGTGGTGGTAGCTATACAATGCTACATATTTGTCCAAACTCACTGAACTGTACACTTAAAAGGTAAATTTTAGTGTATGTATATCTCAATAAAGTTGATTTTAAAAATCACATCTTTCATTTCTTTTTTTTTTTTTACATCTTTCATTTCTTCATCCATTGAATGTTCTGTGTCTTTCTCTGCTGTGTACATCCTGTCTTTGCTATACTGAGCAGTGAGGTCTGTAAGTACCTTTAGGTGACTTCAGAGTAGAGTCATCATGGATGGGGAGTTCATGCAATCTGAAGGAGGTAATAGCAGCTGTGTAAACACTCAGCTAAATGAGTGCCTAGGGAGAAATCTGGAAAATGGTTTGGGAAATTGGGATTTATGTAAGAGCTTCAAGTCAAGAAATGTACTTTGAGAAATGCAATGGACTCTCTATCTCACTGAGAATCTGTTGTAATTATTGTCACTCATAATGACTTGTGTCAGGCCTAAGTCCATAACCCTCCCAATGAAAATACCTGAAACCAATTATAAAATTCCTAGTAGTAGATTTTACACTGCCCCATGTGAAAATAAATGAATCTATTCATTGAGTAGTCTCTTTATTTTCCTGATGAGAAAACTGAGGCTCAAAGAACTTAAATGCCCAGAGTCAGACACTGAAGCAGCTCCAGGACCAGATCTGAAGTCCTTTCTTCTAACTTCTGGATCCTTCCACAGTCTTGAGCTTTGGCAAAATTTCTACCCAATTTGTTTGTCTATTTTTCAGGCTTGAAGAATAGAATGTGAAAAGTGGATATTTTTGAAACAACAAATCGCTATGATATAGTAAAGCTTTTAGGGCCTCTTATCACAGCAACTTTGTGTTCTGGTGAAATACTGAGCTGTGGTTCTATATAGAGGCAGAAATTGCAAAGATTTCAAAGTCCCCATCTCCAAAGCAATTGGCTCTGGCTGGAGTGTTTGTGTCTGTGTGTGTGTGTGTGTGTGTGTGTGTGTGCGCGCGCGCGCATGGTGGGGAGATCCTCTTACCTTGAGGCAGCTGCTGTGTCCAGCTCAAGTATCAGCCAGAGCAGCTGCTGAGTTAATCCACCAAATAAAGACACATTTCTCTGGAAACACCTGTTCCCTGCTTAGTTCCCATTAAATGGTTTGGGCAAATTCTTCCAGGTGAGGCCACTAAGCTGCACTGGAAAGGGAGGAAGGAGAACTGGGAGGGGGCTTTCATTGCTGCTGCTCCCACCTCTATACAATTTAATTGCCACACATAGCCCCAATAAAATGCCCAACTGTCCATGGGGAGTGGGTGGGGGGTGGAAGCAGACTGGAAAAGCAATGGCCATAAGAAGTCATGCCCAAGAGAAAAGGTCTCACAGAGACTGGTTCCAAGGCAGCCAACCCGTCTCACAGCATCCTTCTCCCACCGTATTCATGCCTTGTTTTCTGAGGTTGACTAGGGCACGGTGTAATTCTTTCAAAATAAATTATAAAATTAACATATGAAGTAAATCAAAGGTTACTCCTACCAAACTCTCTTTGCATTGACTGAGAATACAGCAGGCCTGGCTGAGAAGGGCAGAAACTGAGAGGATGACTCTGCAGCTAAAGATCAGTTCATGAGCGAGGGCTTTGCACAGTTTTCTGGGAGGACTGGGGTGTGCAGAGGTTCCAAGTGCATCCTGTAGAAGCCCGAGGAAACTGGGGCTTTAATGAGTTCAAATTCACCACAAGACTGAATCCAAACCTTGCTTTTTCTTAGAGAATGCCCAAGGGGAGCTACAACACTCTTCTGATCTAACAAGAAGTAGTGGTCCTGTCCATCACTGGTAGAGGAAGCTGATGTTTGTTTTTTGCCATGAAAGGTTTTTTGCCTGTGTACTTGGGTGAAGAGAGAAGGTACATGATAAAGTAGAAATTGTTCAGCACCAGAAACCACAGGCAGTAAAATCAAGGGCATGTTTCACTGTGTACATAGATATGAGTAAAGCACCAAGAAAGAGAGCATTTACTTCTAAAAGGTTTGCAGTTCAGCTGTTGTGGGCTGAATATAGTTTACACGTCAGCAAGTGAGCCTGAGATGCTTCTGAGTTTTAAAGGCAACATTACTCTGACATGGGACCACCTAGTAAAGAGATGTAAGACCACCACTGAATCAAGGAGAACTCTTACCACATCCTAAATGTTCAAGGTAAGCCTAGTGATGAAAAGTGAAATTCCAACACTCTAACCTTGAACTGGACAAATATGAATCAGGTAAACTGGGTTCTGAAGTGGTGAAGCTGAATCAGGCCTGCAAAAAATTCTCAGAGGCTGGGAATTTGCTGCTATAGCGAGGTCTCTATCAACCTGCCCATATCCCATTTCTGGGATCAAAGAGTAGTACTCCATCATGAATAGGTGTCCTTCTCTATGTGAAAGGCCCTTCCTCAAACACCAAGAACTATACAGCAAGGTTCTTTACAATACTGGATGTCAACACTCTCCCCGCACCTGCTCCACCTGACCCACCCTCCTCTCCCCAGGCAGGCATGTGGATGTCAGCATACATGACATGGGCTCAGTGGATGGCAGCCTTGAAGCATGACACTCCCTCTGCAGCCTCAGAGAAGCAATACAAGACATATATGTAGTGACAAAGCCCCAAACCCGAATTCTTGGAATGTAAACAGAACCCTTCAGACAATTATTCAGATCCACAATTAGGTTCTGGTTCCAATAAAGCATGGAGTTTTCTCTCTCACCATTTGCCCCCCTGAGTCCATGGCCAATACATCCTCCCACTCCTCTTTACCAAAGATAATGTCTGGAGGAGTTGGGCAGCTGAGCAGACTGTAAGGACACTCAGGACACTCTAGGGTGCACAGGTTTCCAGCTGACATTGCGGGCAGGTCCTGCTCACACACATTTGCAGACACGGCAGAGACCAATGGAGACACCACCGCCATTGCTAAGCACATGGCTAATGAGGCAGAAAGTCTATGATGGGAGCTTCCAGAAGAGTCAGTGTCAACCCAGGGAAAAGTCAGTAAGCCAGAAATAGCCAAGGCCTTTGAGCACCACTGACCCTGAACTGCCTGTGAGTTACAGGCACAGGGAGCTGGGTCTCAGGCCTAGCAGAGTCATTTACACAAAACTACATGGAAGTTGGGCTCTTTAAATATTATTAATTAAACTGAGAACTTTCAAAAGGGTATTAAAGGATTAGGATGTCAGTCCTCAAGCAAATCTCATAACAGCAATCAAGCAAAGGCTTCGCTATGAGAAGGGTGACTAGAAAATAATATACACAGACTGCTTGATGACTTTATGGCTTAGTTCTTTGGTTCTAATTCCTGATGGCTGGTAAGTACACATTGATCCTCTGGCTGTTAATTCTTTCAGGTCTCACGTGGTTGCAATTCCCCAAATACTTCTTCACTCAGGGCATCTTTCTCTCAGGGACCTCCTCTCCCAGTAGAAATTCTGTAGAGTCTGAGGATTCAAAGAGAACCCACCTGCTCACCTGCATAGGAATTGCCTAGAACAGCATCCCACCAGGAGTCACTTGGCCACCTCCTGAGCACCTCTGGTGTAAGCAGATGAAATGCTTCTTCTTAATCTATGGAAACCTGCATTTTCCTGCAGAAGTCCTTTGCTGCTCCTTTCTCTACGAGCAGTAAGTCCTCATGGCATTATGGACATTTGAAACTGGTCTCCCCTAATGACCATTCTGGAGGGTTTGCTCCTGCTGGATTACTGAATAATTGCCCATGGAGTCACTGTTCTCGGTCAAGGTTCCCCTCCATGCAGGAATAGATAATGGAGCAATTCTCCTCAGGAAGAGGTCTTGAGGCGGTTGCATTGTGGGAGCTTGAGACCTCCAGTATAATCTGAGAGCAATGTTATTTTGGGAGGACTGAGCCTCAAGATTTGGGGAGAAATTAATCTCTGGGCCTACAGAAGAGGAACATTATGGAAGAAACTATGTGAAATGTTAGTCAAGGGAAAAGAAAATATTTCCTACCCATTAAAGTAAAAATCAAGCACTGAATCTGACTCCAGATGTAGTGAAGTATAAGAAAAGCCAAAAGCGCTAGGCAGATTACTAACTCCTGTGAGAAAACAAGAAGAAAGCTTCACTGATATTATCACAAATAATTATTTTCAACATTATTTCAATGGACTTTTCATTTTGGTTTGAGCCCTACTGCATGCTCTTCATGGGGTAGTGCACTGCTGTTTTCAGAAAACAGCCCCTCCACACTCAGCTTCTACCACCATGAATAAGAATTGCCATACATTTTCTAGAAATAATCAGTCTACTGCATCTTTTACCTAAAAACTACCTCAAAAGATTTCTTCACACCAAACATTTATTTTTGTCACTTTTATCTGTGAAAATAAACATCCAACCCCAAACCATGTCACTTTTAATTTTCCAAAATTATTACCTCCTGGAACTGAAGTCTACTTGAGCAGATACAAACAAAATAATAAGTCATTTTCTGATTTTTGAGAACATGTTATTTGTGGTTCATAATCAATCACCTGATGACCCAGGAGCATGGAACTGGAGAGTGCTTTCTGGCAGCCTCTTGCCTGGGCAACATTCACACACCATTTAAGAATGCTCATGAGTATGGAGTCACCATGAACATTCTTCCTTGTGAAGAAATTGTAAAAGAGTTCTTCTGTGGACTCTTCGAGACATGCAAACATCTAACCAAGTGTTAGGGGGAAGGCATGGACTTCAAACTCATTATGTAAAGAAAGAGTCTCTTGAAAAAAATCTCTATGGAGGAGCACCTGTGCTTTTTCCATTTCCAGGAGCACATGCTTAGGAAGCACAGGTTTAATCAAGTCAAGACTGTCTCTGTCTAGCTGTAGCAAGCACACTCCAAGAATCCATGAACCAGAGGTTATTCTCCAGAACAGACTTAAAACTCAATTCAAGTGTGCTCCTTGGGGGTTGCTGGGAATGACACAAAAGCAGGGGATTAGTCTTTGGAAGCCCAAGGAGGACACAGGGAAGGCTGAGCAAAGGCAAGTGGCCATTGGTAAGGAGGACTAGGGAGGGACACAGCCAGTCACTGCAGATGAAGCAGCGCTCAGCAGCATGCCTAAGGGCCAGGTTACTTGCGTCCCTCCCCTGGGAAGCCAGGTGTGAGGTCACCACGCACCAGCAGAGTGAACTCAAATTTGTTTTGTTTTATGTTTTCTTTTATGTAGAGCTCAAAACAAGCCAACATTTGGGGGATGAGTCATTTCTGTACTTTTCCCCTGGCTGAGGTTTCTCTCTGCCCCTTTGAAAGCCCTTTTTCTTCTTGCTGTGGCCTGTTTCAGTGGGACCCTAGGGGGCACGGGAAAACATAGACACAAGTGCATCATCACTAACCTGAGAAGTAGCTGCAGGTGCACTAGTTTCCTTACCACTCACAGCTGCCCTCTCACTCGTTGCGGCTGCTGCCACTTCTGCCTTCTGCACATTCGAATCCTCAGAACCTGGAGGCCCTATTTGCCCCAGACCTTCGCTCCCTGGGGTGCAAGGTGGGTTGGTGGTGGCTTTCCGGGTTTGGCCTTTATACCAACTAGGGTAAAACAAGGGATCCGCGGTTTCCGCTGCTGCAGAGACTGGAGTTTCAGACTTTGTGGTCTGCTCAGAGCCAGTGGGCACAACCTCCCCCTTAATCAGAACAGATAAATTCAAAAGTAAAAAAAAAAAAAGAAGAAGAAGAAGAAGAAGAAGAAGAAGAAGAAGAAGAAGAAGAAGAAGAAGAAGAAGAAGAAGAAGAAGAAGAAGAAGAAGAAAAAGCAGTCGATTTTAGTTCCCTTTGGGTTTGAACACTGCGCGCTCCCTGCATGCAGTGCCTTGGTGGCCATTTTAGTTCATCCCACCCTCCGGAAGCGCTAAGGGCAGAATGGTGCCCACAGTGCCCCTCTGTCCAGCATCTGGATGTGTGCCCTCTTCTTTTCTGAGCTTGTCTTTCACTCGTTGGGAGCCCAGGCAGGCAGAAAGCAGAAACCTCAGTGAATGTTGCTTATAAAATATCAGATATGGGAAAAGGGTCAAACTATTGACTAGAATAATTTGTTGGCATTATATGTGAGTCCCTAAAGCCTCATTATAAAAAAACAAAAATTAATCTTATTGATCAAGTCCAACCCTCACTTAGTTACTATACCTTTTTCAATTTTAGTACAACTGGAATGCTCAGAATTGAAAAATTCTAGACTATAAGTGTCATTTTAGCCTGGTTTCCTGTGGAGACAGAGCATGGAAATACAATTCCATCTCTGAGATCCCCCTCTGGAGTTTCAATCCACTTCAAAAGCAGTAGTAGAAGCAGGACTCCTCTCTGATGAGTCTGCATTGCCTGCAAACTCAACAGGTTGTGATCCTGTCTGCTGAAGTGTCATGGAGTCTGCACAAGGGCTTGAAAACTGGACAGTGACATATTAGAAACACGAGGTCAAACAATTAGATGCAGCATGTGGGGTGAGATTATTTCCTAAGATATGTTTTAAACAATTCTGTCAACATACAATCTCACCAAATGACAAATCCATAGAAAACCAGGCTTCATTGTTTGCTCACTGAAGGAAAAATACATAAATTGTATTTCAGGGTAAGTAATAGGAACATAAATTAGTGTAGTTTCTCTATTTACCCCCTCAATTATCTACAGAAAACTCGAAGTTCTGAAAGTGTAATCACTTTTATTTCTTACCCTATATGCTGTTTATTTCTCATCCTATACCCTACATCTACATTCACTAAGTAGCAAAGAGCAGACCCAGTTTCCATGATATCAGCTTTCAATGAATTAATACGACACACAGACATGGACACACACACACACACACATACACACACATGATTTTCAGACAAAGATTGCCTTAGATCTGAGGGCATTACTGGTGGGAAAGTTGTATTAAATTAAGTTTTGTTAACTAACAATAACAACGAAGAACCTGTTGAATTACCTAGAGGACTTTTCTCCCCGACATGGGGACTGTCCTGAAATCTTTTATCTACCACATACAAATGTCTGGCATATAGTTATCTTTTTCTTAAGGCAGAGTAGGGTAAATTGTTTAGGCTATTCAGTAAGGAGACACACCAATGTGCCCTGCAGAAAGAGACTCAGCGGGGGTTACCTGTGTCACAGGGGCATCCGCAGCAGGTGGCAGGGCTGGAGGTGGCTCTGGAGAGGAAACTGGAAGTGCCCCAGGGGCAGCCTGCAGCTCCACCTGAGAGAACTCTGAAGCTTTTTCTGGGCTTTCATCTTCTGGAAACTCTGCTTGAACAATTTCTACCTCTTCCACTTCTACTGCTTCTCCTCCCACTTCTCCTACTCCTTCTCTTTCTCCTTCTCCACCTTCTTCTTCTTCTTCATCTTCATCTTCTGGTAAGGTAAGGTATCTTGTAAATTGTTATAACTGTCCCTGCAGCCATGGACATAGTTAATGGCCAGTGCTTATAGCCCCAGTTAAGGTCAAGGCTAGGGAAGTTCTCTCCCACAGACATTTGACAGTGGTCCAAGTGTGCCATGCCAGGACTTTGGGCTTCTAGTGGAATGTGGACTGGACAAATGTGAAGGAACCATCCCCATCCTCCTTGTTCTCCTCCCCAATACAAAGTCTTCACCTCTGCTGTGCATCATGCCCCTCACCTTCCAGAGCCCGTCCACATTTTTATTACAGTCTGCCACATCTACAAGCTCCCAGAGGCCTGGGATTGCCACTTATTTATCTCTGTCACATTAAATGGAAGTGCAACTCTCTTCCCTATCTTAGAAAACATACAAAACCCTTTTGTCATTTTAGCTGTCTATCTCTGTTGTTCAGTGAATACTAACTTTTGCCATAATTAATGTCATGACTCTTTTATTTATTTATTTATTTATTTATTTATTTATTTATTATTTTTTGAGACAGAGTCTCACTCTGTCGCCCAGGCTGGAGTGCAGTGGTGCGATCTTGGCTCACTGCAACCTCCACGTCCTGGGTTCAAGTGATTCTCCTGCCTCAGCCTCTGGAGTAGCTGGGATTACAGGCGTACACCACCACACCTGGCTAATTATTTTTGTATTTTTAGTAGAGATGGGGTTTCACCACGTTGGTCAGGCTGGTCTTAAACTCCTGGCCTCAAGTGATCCACTTGCCTTGGCCTCCCAAAGTGCTGGAACGCCGTGACTCTTTTCCTGACCCACTGATCTTAATATTCCCTCAGGTGACATTAAGGACAGACAATATTAAGCGATTTTTAAAAAAGATATGTCCTGAAGATTTGCCTTTAAAATTTTGTCTGTGGATGTTGGTGCAGCCTCATAGTATTACTAGTGGTCTAGCTGAGGGGTGTGAACATCTAGATGGACTAGCATGAGTCAAGGTGATCAAAGTTTTGGTCAGCTCCAAGATTATTTTTCACTTTTCAATTATTTAATCAGGACAAAATTTCAGAAATGGGATTTCTGGGCCAAAAGGTAGGAATGTGGTTACAGCTCATGGAGTATAACTGATCACACAGACCCAGGTTTATGCCAGGTTGTGACTTATTCTATTTATTTATTTATTTATTTATTTATTTTTTTTTTTAAACTAAGTCTTGCTCTGTCGCCCAGTCTGGAGTGCAGTGGCACAATCTCGGCTCTCTGCAACCACTACCTTCTAGGTTCAAGCCATTCTCCCCCCTCAGCTTCCCGAGTAGCTGAGACTACAGGCGCTGGCCGTCATGCCCAGCTAATTTTTGTATTTTTAGTAGAGGCAGGGTTTTGCCATGTTGGCCAGGCTGTTCTCAAACTCCTGACCTCAGGTGATCCGCTGACCTCGGCCTCCCAAAGTGCTGGGATTACAGGCGTGAGCCACCGCACCTGGCCGTGACTTATTCTATGAGTTGTTACTGTTCTTATCCTCTGAAGTTTGATTAGGTTGATGTGCTGCAATATCTATCCCAGATGCCTCTTATGTATTGTTTTTATCTCATCTTTAACCTTGCTTCTGCTGACACTTAATATCATTTTGGCTAACGCTGTGCATAGGATTGAAGTTGAGATATCATCATTATCATCAATTATGAAGCATTTGCTCATCCAGAGTCAAATACTCAACCTGACATTAAAATAGGCACCAGGCCGGGCACGGAGGCTCATCCTATAATCCCAGCACTTTGGGAGGCTGAGGCAGGTGGATCACCTGAGGTCAGAAGTTCAAGATCAGCCTGGCCAACATGGAGAAACCCTATTTCTCTAGTAATACAAAAAGTAGCCAGGTGTGGTTGCTGGTGCCTGTAATCCCAACTACTCAGGAGGCTGAGGCAGGAGAATCACTTGAACCAGGGAGGTGGGGGTTGCAATGAGCCGAGATCGTGCCATTGCACTCCAGCCTGGGCGACAGAGTGAAAGTCCACACACACACACAAAAAGGCACCATATATGCAAAGCTAAATAAACACTGTCAACAAACGATGTGATCCTGTAATGAAATAGAGCTTCACATTGGATATGATCCTTGTAAAGTTGTCGACTGATTCTGGAGGTGATTCTGAATCCCCGCTTTCCTCCCACCCGACTCTTCGGCAGCTTTCACACACCTGCAGCTTTGGCCAAATGGTCAAAAGAATAACAAACCTCTGTAAAAGTCAATTTCACGTATTATCTTTTCTTCCCTATTGAGGTTGACTGTGAAGTGGTTCATGTTCTCATAGCCATGTTCTACTTTCTCCATCTGAAATGCCTTTGATGCTTCGGAGATTCTGCAACAAAGACAAGTTGTCACTTTCTGTCACTGTTTAAAACTGGAAAGCCTTGGGTAAAGGTGAAAATATGCATTTTTCCATAAAATAAAAAGTTCTTACTTGTGTAGCAAGGTTTTGGCATTCTGTGAAAGCAAACAAAAGATAGTCTTACTTAAATTATTTCCATAAAAGACAGTGGTAAGACAATTATTTCCTTTGTTGACTCTGAGAATCTCATAGCTTAGTTTCTAAATGTCACAAATAACTGCTGTCTTATACCAGAACCCTCTTAGATTTAAGCAGTATCATAGACATGGTTTTTAAGTTGTTAGATAGATGAATATATAAGTATATGGGGTTTATATTTTAGCTGGTAAAATAAAACTGAAATGTACATAAAATAATAAAATGTGATAACTAATTTTCCAGCACCCACATTTTGGGTTGTTACTTTGGTACCAAAAAGAGACTTACCTGCAGAAACACTGCCATTTCTGGCTCATCCATAAACTGAATTCCTGACTCAACCAACTTTGAGACGTTCTCCAAATGATCAGAATACTTTTTGATCAGAGCACGGACGTGTTCCAGTTTCTCCCCTTGGGTTCGGGTAATGACTTGGGTCATTTCATTCTTCCTCTCCTCCAAAATGCCGTACAGGTAATCAAACTTCTCACAAAGCTCCTGTTTCTGTTTTCTGCAACATTCCTATTAGTTGGGTTAGCTAACGTTAGAAACTATTTAAAAGAAAGTCAATTTGAAGAAATCACCTAGTCATGTTGGGAAAGAAAAACATTTACTTATGTAGGATATTTTTTTCTTTTCCCTGAAGTTGTCCATTTAGGTATGGATACCCACTATGTTGGTGCTTTGGAAATTCCATTTTTAACAAATTTGATATTTAGATTATCTAAAAATCAATTAAATTGGCTACGTGAATCAATGGTTTTCCAATCTTCTGTTCTTTATAAATGGAGCATTTCATAGAAATAAAGAATGATTTTCTTTTATATTATATTTGGGTTACATAGGTTATAGGTTATATTTGGCTTTGGAGTGTGTGTGCATGTGTGTGTGTGCAAGGAAAATGCTATGATACTTCCTGGTTTGTACCTTCAAGTCTCTTTCTGCTCCACCTATACCAATATTGTCCTAGTTTCAGTACTCCTATATAGATTTTGTAGCTTCCCAAGGGCCTCTGCAGCTAGGATTCCCTCCTCCCAGCCAACTCACACGCTGCAACCAAGTTAATTTTCTCAGAGTACAGTTCTAATCATGTTTTTTTTTTTTTTTTTTTTTTTTTTTTTTCTTTCCTTTCTTTCTTTTTGATCCAGAGTCTAGCTCTGTCGCCCAGGCTGGAGTGCAGTGGTGCGATCTCGACTCATTGCAACCTCCACCTCCCAGTTTCAGGCAATTCTCCTGCCTCAGTCTTCTGAGTAGCTAGGATTACAGGCACCTGCCACCACGCCCAGGTGATATTTGAATTTTTGGTGGAGATGGGGTTTCACCACGTTGGCCAGGCTGGTCTTGAACTCCTGACCAAAAGTGATCTGCCCACCTCAGCCTCCCAAAGTGCTGGAATTACAGGCGTGAGCCGCCACGCCCGGCCTTAATCATGCTTTTTGCTATGATGACTCCCCTTTACAAAAAGAATAACATTTAAACTTCATAACTAGCTTTCAAGACCCCTCCATGATCTGGTTCCAATTTCTCTCATAACTTTCTACTATCTTCCATTGTATACCCTGAATTCCAGCAAAAATAAACCACTCACTTTCTTTGTTCATGCTTTCCCCTCTGTCTGCAATGTTCTTCCCCAAGTCACCACTGCAAACTCTAAGCAATCTCAAAGACATTGTCGGACTACCACTTCTTCCATAAAGTGTCCCTTGATGTTTATGGCTGAATGCAACCTTTTAACTTTCTGAAATCTCATAATAGTTACCACTGATAGCATATATCTGTATCTACCAGATCCTTATTTATCCAATACTGTCTAAGAATGGGAAATATTGCATCCAGTCTATGCTCTTGGAGAGAAAGGCTGTGTTGGTAGTCTGGCTTGCACGTTTGTATTGTGTGACTGAAGTATCTCCAGTACCATCCAGATCCCTTTACTCTGGGCCCATCTTTAAATCATGATTAATTATCCAGTTCACATAGTCATTGGCCTTTTGGTTTTTCAATCCCTGGTAAGCTTGGTGTGCATGTATGCCAATCTCCTTGGACTTGACTGTCTCTGGATCCAGGAGCTTTCTAGCTGAGAGCAGGTTGTGAGCCATAAAGATCTAACCTAGCTCTCCTGCACAGTGAGAGCTTCTTGGGAATCCAGCAAATTTATTTCTGACATCTCTGACCATTCTATAGCCTTTATTACATATTCTTTCATTTTGGTAAACATTGAAGTCTTTTATGTCATGTATTGCTTTCTTCCTTTACGTGAATTTCTTAAGTATCTAAACTATATTTTTCTTGAGGTTAGAATCTGGGTCTGCCTAGGACACACAGCACCTTGGATAGTAACTGTTCAGAAAATATCTGTTGAATAGATTTTGTGGGGTTTTTTTTTTTTTAATTTTTTTTTTTTTAGAGATGGAGTCACGCTCTGTCACCCAGGCTGGAGTGCAATGGTGGGATCTCGGCTCACCGTAACCTCCGCCTCCCAGATTCAAGTGATTCTCCTGCCTCAGCTTCCTGAGTAGCTGGGATTACAGGCACATACCACCTTGCCAGGCTAATTTTTGTATTTTTAGTGGAGATGGGGTTTCACCACGTTGGCCAAGCTGGTCTCAAACTCCTGACCTCATGATCTACCCGCCTTGGCCTCCCACAGTGCTGGGATTTCAGGTGTGAGCCACCGCACCTGGCGGAATAGATTTTTTTTTAATGTGTTTCATTTTCTCTCAATTTCTCTACTATTCTCAGTGTGGAGTGGGGGAGAATGACCTAAACCAAATTGTTGATTATGAAGATACTCTGCAAATGTGCAAGAAATACATCCTTCACTCCATGGCCTTTCTTGGAGCACAGTCAATTCTCATCACAGTTCCTAACCAAATTATAATGCATGGAGATCCAGTGGTGCCAACCATTTTAATAGTAAATGACTTACCACTGTCATCCACCCATACATTCATGGATTTAACAAACAATGCATGTCATTTGTGTCATGTATCATGCAAGATGCTGGGGATCCAAAAAAGAGTTAAGCATCACTCTTATTCTCAAGGAGCTCACAGTTCACTGAGAAAGACTATAGACCAATAATGTGATTTGATATGTTAGGTTGAATAATGTAAATATTTTAGAGATCTATACCAGGTGTTTTAGAAGCATTTATGGAATCTTTGTCCAACCCTTTGTGAAGATGGAAGACCTTTTAGGGGAGCCAGAAATGTTGACTCAGGAGGAGTTTTTCAGAGGAATTAGTTCTTGAGCTTGACCTTAAGGAGGAGTAGGAGTAAAGGAGGTTGGGGAGGGGATGAAAATGCTTGAAGTCCTGGCAGTTGTCAAAGTAATGAAACAATGGTCCATGCAGCATGTCAAGATGTGGAAATTGCCTGGCTTGACAAATTTCCATCCATTTCCAGTCCTTTAGCTTGAGAGTTGGACTGTTCAACCAGGCCTAGAAACTGAAACCTATTAGTAGTTTTCCAAACTCTCTTTCACTGTATTATCTTTTGTTCCAACCTTCAGGCAACCATGTGCCCACTGTATACATGAAATAAGCCTCTCCGATATTTAGAAGTTCTACTGTGAACATACAATGGTTTCCAGCTTGTTTCTCCCAAATGAGTTGTGCACTTGAAACATGTATAACATAATGAGTATTATATCAAGATGTAATACAGGCAGAAGGTCTTTGATTCACAAAAGTTTTCTCCTGTGTGATTTAATATGTGAGAACATTCAAGTTTATGGCAGCCAAGTCATTTATAATGAGACGGATGTGAAGTCATGTGTAATCTAGTGTACTCTCTCAAGTCAAATAAAGATTAAATCACTTATTTTGACCATATAATTTTTTTTGCCAATTTAAAGTTTTTTGCAGCAACATGGATGGAGCTGAAGGTCATTTCCCTATGTGAAATACCTCAGAAACAGAAAATCAAATACTGCATGTTCTCACTTATAAGTGGGGACTAAACAGTGGGTACATATGAATGTATAGAGGGAAATAACAGACACTGGTGACTCCTAAAGCAGAGAGGATGACAGGAGGTAAGGGCTGAAAAATTACCTATTGAGCACAGTGTTCACTAATTGAGTGACTGGTACAATGGAAGCCTAAACCCCACCACTACGATATATCCATGTAACAAACCTGCACATACCACCTGAATCTATAAAATTTTTAAAAATTAAAAAATAAGTTATGTTATTAAATGAACTCACATTTAATACTGCTATAGCTTGTTCAACTGACATTTCTATCATTATGTAATGCCTCTCTTTATTGCTGGTAATTTCTTTGCTCTGATATTACTTTATCTGATATTAAATTACTCAGCTATCTTTTGGAAAAAAAAGGAATAACTAATTTCATTCCTATATTTCTTCCAATTCCAAGCATTATTTTATTTCTATTCTGTTTTTTAAATAATTTATATTGAATGTTAGTACAATTATTATCATTTGTTTATACTTTATAGTGCAGGAAATACTACCCCATATGCGGTCTATGTTTCAATTAAAATTATTATATCATTAAATACTTTGTAAAGTGCTTATAATATTACTTGGCATATATTGGTACTGGATCAATGTCTATTAAATTTAGGTCCAAATTCCTTAATCTGAATTATGTAGTTGTGGAATTTTGAAGCTGCATGGAATATTAGAAGTAACCTGCTCCAAATCAATCATGTCACTCATGTGGAAACTGAAACCCAGCAGAGATGTCACTTTCTCAAGGCCATCCGATTATTTATTATTGGTGCCTGGCCTAGAGTCAAGGTCTTTGAGCTCCTGGGTCATTGCTACTCTCACCACACCCAGCTGGGCCCATATTTTAAGTAACTTTAAAAAATTATATGAAGTGCTTGTAAATGAAATATATGCCTTTTAACAAATTTACTGGCTGGGCACAGTGGCTCACGCCCGTAATCCTAGCACTTTGGGAGGCTGAGGCAGGCAGATTGCCTGAGCTAGGGAGTTCAAGACCAGCCTGGGCAATACAGTGAAACCCCATCCCTACTAAAATACAAGAAATTAGCTGGGTGTGGTGGTACGTGCCTGTAATTCCAGCCACTTGGGGGCTGAGGTAGGAGAATCTCTTGAACCTGAGAGGTGGAGGCTGCAGTGAGCTGAGATCGCGCCATTGCGCTCCAGCTTGGGCGACTGAGCGAGACTCCACCTCCAAAAAAGAAAAACCAAAAAAGCAAATTCACTATGCTTAAGGTAGGTTTTTTAAAGGCAAGGCATCTTAAATTGTTTCAGAATTATATTCACTAGTTCATTCTTTCAACAAAATTCACCAGCTACTCACTTTGTACCTGGTATTGTATGATCTATTAACCTGCCATCATTTTTCAATGTTGTGGAGAATAATAAAGAAAACCATGTATCATAAATGATAAATACAAAATTATATTTTCTAATTCCTAATGGAAAAAACATTTTTCTCTTGTTTAATTAGCTTTTAATATAATTCTATGCAAAAAAGGGTAAGAGTTAGATAAATCTGTTTCTGAAACGGCAAAAATACATGCCTCTTCCTTGGAATTATGAAATTGGAACTTACAGACTTTTAGAAATTAACTCAAAATGTTCAGGTTAACCTAACGTCATATTCAAATGTGAAATACTCCATGAAATGAAGTCTCCTATGTTTTCACACTCTTTGAGGTAGAACCCACACACGAGAGACTAACTTAGGTGCCCCCTAACATCAAAGTGCTGTGAAAGTCAGGGAACAATAAACACCTCAGGTTATCAATTTGCCCTCTAAGCTGACGAGGGAACAGATATGTGCCATGAAAAAAAAAAACGTTCTCAGAGGCCACCTAGCTACTGACAGTGATGACTGTGAATTTCAGTCCCTACTGTGCCTTTGTTAATGTGAATCTGCAACACTTTCAGCGGTAACTTTCTAGCAGCCTGAAAAATGGAATAGGAAAAAATGTGGACTTTTGCATTGTGAAAATGTCTGCAGACAGCATACTTTAAAGGATTGCTGTTACCTACAAAAGCATGAAAGTAACCATATTTGTCTCTTCTCCACAAACACTTCCTCATTTCCAAGAAGGCTCCTTGCTTTTAGCATGCTTCTTTCATTTACTTGAGTAAAAAGGTATGCATCTTTAAGACCAATTCGGAACCATATACCTCCCCTCTTCTCTGGACAGTAATTCAATCAAGATATACACTTTTTGAGCTTTCGAGTTTATCTTTTCAAATAGTCTCCATTTTCTCCCTTTTGATGTCTGTGGTTCCTACATCCTCTGTGTGTGTGCCCCTGTGTAAGTGTGCTTAGCAAGTGAAGTATAACTCTGCCATAAATGCAGTAGGTATTGGCCTCCAGGCATACTCTGATGCAAAGCCTCTGGCTATTGCACAGCCTTCCTCCTGGGTCTGCTGGGACAGTTATATTTCTTGGCTTCTTGGGGGAATGAATTTAAAGTTGTCTATAATATTTTAACGAAAATAAAATTCATCCCATTTCTAGGGAAAACGCAGTGTGGATGCAATATACCAAAAGGGGATGATTTTACAAAGTGAAGATTATCTTTCCTATATTGAAATGGTAAGATGATGATGGGTGGGATATTTGTTCCTAACCAATGCCAACATTTCTGGATGTAAAGAAAAAAAATCAAATGGTCATTGGCTTGTTTCCTTAGAAGTGAGTAGGTAACATGTAACATTGATCTAAAGCCATTGTTTAACTGTTGCCATCATGGAAATGTTAACATTGGCAGACTGCAATTTCTAGTCACCTTTATATTTTAGTAGTAATAAGAAAAACAGAATATGCAACTGCAAAGAGAACCTTTCATGGAAAAAAAATCAACAATAGATGACCTTACATTAGAAGAGAAGATAGCCTTCCAAGCATAACACTATCTTACCACTGTTTTAAATGGCTAGATTTTTATTGGTTTGCTTTTCTCTCAGGTAATTATCACTCTCTAAAATGATCTTGTTATTCATTTGATTATTGCCTAACTCCTCTGTTAGAATAAAAACTGCCTGTGAACAGGACCTTTTATGTTTAGCTCATCACTAGTTCCCAGCATTATGTGTACAGAAATATGGCACGCATGCACACTTGAGAAGTATAGATTGAGAAAAAGAAAGAAAGAAAGAAAGAAAGAAAGAAAGAAAGAAAGAAAGAGAAAGAAAGAAAGATGACTTGCGTCTAGAAACATTCAGCCCTCATGCAAAAGCTTCAATTTTGTTCTGTTCCAAAGAAATAGGTATTTAAGTGGATATTCCATGCTTCTGCTTCATTCAATGTTAAAAAAAAAAAAAGACCAAAAAACAAAAAATCCAGTAAAATATGGCTATGCAATCTTTGGGAAACCATTGACCCTCAGGACAGTCATTAGCGTGTTTGTATTTCTACAGTGAACGATTGAATTGTATAATTGCTAAGGTCCCTTCTGACTCCACAGCTCCAAGACTCTCTAATTTCAGGTAAATGTGAAGACATTTCAGACAGTCACTAGGCTATGACATGCCTCCCTCTGTTCCTGGCAAGTCTTGTGTCATTGACAGCATTAAGACATACATTACAAGTCCTAGCCCCGAAAGCTCAGCACTAGCTTGTGCATGTGTCACGGCCACAATAGGAAAAATCCTAAGGCAACAACGACCACTGCTCTTACCATGTAAGGAATACAGCTCTGTGACCAAAATAGAGCTGAAGATAAGCTCTTAGCCCCACCACTTGTCACTGAGCAACTGGCTTGATTAGGCCCATTTGTATCTCCACCACATTCCTCCAACATTCATTGAGACGTACTTGTTCAGAGCTATACCTTCATTTGAAATAAGGAACTTCAAAATTCCCTTCATTAAGCAAACAGGATTTCCTCCCACTAATCCTCCAAAAAAGAAAAAGAAAAGCAGCCTGTAGATTAATAATACTGAAAAAAGAACTATACTAAAGTAAGAAGTTCCTTTCAAGAAAATCAAATCCAGCCTTTCATTTATAAAGCTCCAGTTACAAGCACTTGGAGAAGTCCCATGAGTACAGACTAGGATGTCCCTAGAAAGAGGACAGATAAACTAGAGAGACACTATCTTCTGGGCACCCAGACTGGGATTCGGCTCTCCATCAGCCGGCCCATTTGTGTAGTGCTCAGCAAACAACTCCATTCAGTGGCTGGGGTCTCGGGTCTTCCAAACTCAGGCTCTTTTCTACTACTTTATGTTGCCACTCCATGTTCAAAGGATAATTATGCCATAATTTGAGGGATTTCTAACACTTAATCTTGGGGTTCTTGGCATTTGGTTTTTTCTGGGCTAGGCCAGATCATTTAGAATCTTCTTGAGTAGACATTATGAGGGCTGAGGGCCAGGTGGGCCTGTTCTGAGTGGAGCCCCATGGTTAAGCGAAAGCCACTTGTCAGGCTGAGCAGATGTTTATCTCACTCTGGTCTGCTGTGGGTAGTCACCACGTTTCCCAGAAGAGGCTCAGTCTCCCTTGGTTGCCAGTATTTCCTGTTGCCACAAAGCCTCTTTGATACAGAATGATACAGAATGTCTAGCTCCATTCATTCTCAACATTTCCCTCTAGAGGAAGTTGCTCAGTCCTGCCATCACAGTTAATTAGGACCTGACAGTCTTCCGACACCATTTAAAACATGCTCCAGAATCGTCAGAGGTTCCAATTGGGTCACATCATCAGAATAAGTGTATGCTTCCAAGCTAACTCTGAGGCTGTTAGGTGACATTTACCAAGCCCCTGGCATGTACCTCTTATTTCAACTTCGTCATCATGACAATGCTGTGAAGAAGATATTATCATTCCTACTGTAACACTGAGGAAACCGAGGGGCAGGAAGCTTAAGTAACGTGCCCAATGTCATGTAATTAAGCAACAGGGCTAAAACTCAAACTCTGAAATCTGTTCTTTTAAACATATGCTATATTGACTTTACAATTCTGGCAAGCTATTTTAACAATTTTAATTACATTCATACTTCATATTTGTAAAGGCATGGACAATGTCTCAGAGATGAGAAAAGGTCATTTGGGGTAAAATCACTGCTTTGGAAACACAATGAATTTGTTCTCACTGCACAATCATTGGAGGGTTTTATTCAAGTTGTCCTTTTTCAGAGATTGAAAATGCTCAATATCAAATATTTATTATTCAACTTGGAACAATTTTCCCTAGACAGGCCATACAAAACAGGGATGTTTCTAGGCCTGCCAGCCTGCCTTTGGGAGGGCTAGTATTAACAGCCTGTGCCCTTAAGTATCCAGTGACATAGGATAAGTGCCATTGGTAAAGTTTACAAGAGGTAGATTATGTTCTCTAGGGATGAGGAGTGAAAGTCAAGCATGTTTTCCTGGAAGCAGAGAGCTCCCCATGGACATTTCCACTGCCTGTAGGCAGCCCCCCATCCAGTTCCTTCCTGTCCAGAACATCTCCAGGCCTAGAAAGGCAAGTGAATATTCACATCATGCTGGGCTCATAGAACAGCCCAGAAGCCCTCCATTAACCTGCAGTCCAGAGTTCAGGGACCGTCTTAGGCCAAGCCACTCTCAAGAAGCAGAAGTAAAAAGACTCATGGCTCCTTCACTCACCGTCAGCCCACAGCACGGAAGGAAAATGCCGCTCCCCCTTTCAGACCGCCCTTTTGCAACTATAGTCATTCTCAAATCCTTCTTCATTATCACTGTAAATTCATGTTAACTGCAGACATTATTCTTAAATGATAACAAGGAGTCCACAATGTAATTTACTCTAAGCTCAGCATGGCTCCAGGGCGGGTCCTGGGACAGGTGCCTCCCCAGCCCAGTCCTGTGCAATATTACATGATTAGGACAACATTAGACATGGGCAAGGAAGGCACTGCCACCAAAGGGCTCTGGGGCAGGTGTCAGGGCCCCAGGCGGGGAGAGGCTGTGTAATTATGAAAGGATAATACCCACCCCAGGGACTACTTCATTTCCATCCCTAAAGAGATCTTCACCAATCAGAAAACAGAATTCTTTAACAACAGCTCCCCACCCCCTGGCCAGGAACTACTCATAGCTTCTCAGAAAATGTTTCTGGGCAGGTGGTGAGTAAAGCCAGAAAAGGAAATGAACTCCGGGCAGAACAGGAGACACAAGAGCTCTGTGGCCCTGACCCCGGTAGAGAATCCACCCGGCTCTCAAGCTAGGACCATTTCATTGCAAGCCGAGGACCTGGTTTGCTCCATGTTGTCCTGCCTTGCAGGCTGGCAAGAAGCTGAGCCTCTGGGCTTTGCCCACTGATATGGAACCAGCTCTGGGAGATCACCCCAGCAATGACAGATGCGTAGGGTGGCCATCTGGAAGCGTCCCTGTCCTCAGGGACACTTCAAATGAAGGCTAATGTGTCAAGTGGGAATCATAAAGTCAGAGACCTCCATGGGGCTTTGAGACAATCTCTACATCTCCAGACGAGCCACCTTAACTGATCTGAAAGAACTATGCTCATGTGAGTCATATTCACTCATTCTTTATTTTGCTGATTAGTAAAAATGTCAGACTCACTTTATAAAAATGTGAATACAGGAATATAAAAGGGAGGCACTATTAACAGTCCCACTATTCACAGGCCTTAAGCTTTTGATGTTTTTCATTCCTGATTTCTCCACATGAATGTATAGAAGTTATATGTAAATATCCACAGTCACGTGTTGCTTAACTATGGGGTATGTTCTGAGAAGTGCATCCTTAGGCAGTTACATTGTGTGAGCATTACAGAATGTACTTACACAAACTCACATGGCAGAGCCTACTGCCCACTTAGGTTGTATGGCACGATCTATTGCTCCTAGGCCACAAACCTGTACAGCATGTTACAGTACTGAATACCATGGGCAAATGTAATACATGGTATTTGTGCATCTAAGCATATCTAAACATATAAAGGTACAGTAAAAATATGATAAAATATGATATTATAATCTTACGAGACCTCCATCATATATGCAGTTCATCACTGACCAAAATATTACATGGTGCATGACTATACTTTCTATACTGTTATATATGAATATACATCCTAAACAACAAATAAGACTGTATACTTGCTATGTTTTTTCATCTTATAAAAACAGGTATGAAATAAATGAAAGAAATGAAATAAGCAGATAAAAAGATGGACTTTTAAGACTCCTGACAATTTGCAGCTTCATCGTAAAGTCCTGCAGAGAGTGATTACATACCCTCCCCTAGCCACCTGTGAAAATGCTTATTAGAAAAGTGTGTCATGTTCAATGAATGGTATTGCCAATAAGAATGGGGGTAATGATCCTGCCCTTCCCTGCCAGGCATTCTTCCTGACATCTGCACTAATCCCTACTGCTGATTTAACTTCAAACCTGTTCCTTCTTGTCATTTCGGTGAATAAAAACAGCACTTCCTACCGCACCCCTGACTGGCTTCTATGAAGAAAATCTGTTGTCAAATCTCTATGGCCCACTCGGTGTCCTCTGATGCTGGCTAAAGGGAGCCCCAATCATTTGCATTTGCTCAAGAATCAAATTGTTCAAGGCCCAGATGGACTCCTCCAGGGCTCTTCTCCTGTGCGTCCTCCAGCTTCTCCATCCCAGACAGAAAGCCTGTTCCTTCCAACAGACATCTCCAATAAAGCCTTGAGATCACCTCGCTCACCCACAAGCAACATGCCCCTATTTATAAACTCAAGACTCACGTTGGTACTACCTGGAGTGCTGATTCACGATATTATAACTGAATTGTATTTTGCCTTTATTGTAAATAAGTGCAAAGAAAAAAGTTTGTACTGTCTGTTTCCGAATCTCTTTTGGCTCTTCACCAAGAGAAAACTTTCCTCCTATAAATGGATCCCAGACTGATCATGGATCTTTTCAGGAATATGAGTGTGGAGAAGAAACGAGATTGATTTTAATAATGTGCAAATTTAAAATGAGATAAGTATAGCTAATGTTCTAAAGCCCTCATTTAGAAAATGACCTTTAGCTTTCAATAGAATTTGCCTTCCTCATGACAAAATAATAAGAATAGTATTTATTGGACACTCACCACACGCCAGGCACTGTGCTAAGCATTTTGCTTCTGCTTATTTAATTATTCATAGCAACTCTATAAGGTAGGTACCATGATTGCCCCATTTTTACAGAGGAGAAAACTGAGGAACGGAACCTCCTTGTAGCAACACAAATGGATCTTAAAAACATAATGCTGGTGGCTCATGCCTGTGATCCCAGCACTTTGGGAGGCCGAGGCGGGCAGATCAGGAGGTCAGGAGTTTGAGACCAGCCTGGCCAACAGAATGAAACCCCGCCTCTACTAAAAATACAAAAAATTAGCTGGGCATGGTGGTGGGAGCCTGTAATCCCAGCTACTCAGGGAGCTGAGGCAGGAAAATTGCTTGAACCCGGGAGGCAGAGGTAGCAGTGAGCCGAGATCACGTCATTGCACTCCAGCCTGGGTGACAGTGTGAGACTCCATCCCAAAAAACAAACAAAACCCCAAAACATAAGGCTT
>NW_016804965.1:177950-251246 GCF_001698545.2 Rhinopithecus bieti
AAAAGTAAGAAGCAGAATGAAAAATACCGCACAATACCATTTATAAAATTAAAAGACATGCATATAACACAATACATATTTTATAAGAATACAAACAGAACATCAAACATGTTAGAGTGGTGATCTATGGGGAGGAGAACAAGAGTGGGAAATGAGGATAATGGGAAATAAATAGATAACAAGAGAGGCTTGTACCCAGCAATGAGAACTATATGCCATGAACTGAACAGCATCATACCTCCACCCTCTGCACAGAGGTCCAACTACAAAAACAATGACCCCAAAGCTTAGAGCAGGGAGATTGTAATGGACTGCTCCGGGTTACAGAGCCAGGGCCTGGACTTGAACCCAGATATCTTACACCTGCCCCAGAGCAACATGGCTGTAACTAGTCAGTGAATTTTCAATTCCTGAAAAGATATCTGCCACATAGCTAACTCTCTTTAGGCTTCCACACTTTAAAGGCCTCCAGTAGTGACATACTTTATATTTGATCTTGAGGGACAAGCAGATTTGCTCTACTTACTATACGGCAAGCACATACATGAGCTAAACAACCAGCCACTCATCTATTCATTCAGCAAGTTTTGTTTTTAGTTTTTAGTTTTTTGTTTTTTTTTGAGTGTTGATTATGTGCCAGGCATTGGGCCAGGCAGAGGGCAAGTGGTGATGAATGAGCCTGAACTCTGGCCTCCATGAGCTCACAGCCCCCGAGCCATTCTCTAACTATAGCTAGGCAGATCTTTCTCCTCCTGACAACCACTTCCCAGTATTGCTGTGAGAGTGGAGAAGTGCAGCTCAGACCTGCCTATGACTGTCTAAAGCACCGACGAGCATTTCCTAAGACAGTTTGGATTTCCACCAAGGAAGTTTGCTGTAACAGCAACAACACTGATCTCCATGATGGGGGATTTATTTTTCTTGTAGCTAATCTTTCAAAAGGAAGAAAGAACAACACATGCAACAATAGCCCTAGTAATTGTGGTAACATCTGCCTCAGTGACTCATGCGGTAATGTCTCTTTTTGTGCAGGAGGTGAATATTTCAGAGACATATCAGGAAGGAGGCCATTCTAGAAGCAAAGAATGAAAGGTCAGAACAGGGATGCCTAGTGTGGCACTGAGGAAGCCACAAACCCCCGGGTATTGCAGGCTTGGTTGAGACCCTGTGAGAATCACCTGACTCACCTCGATAGTTTTGCAGGTGTCTTCCAGCTGGCTGATCACTCCCTGGACTCGATCGTTGCTGCCCACGAGGATGGCGATGCCATCGCTGAGCTCAGACTAATGAAGAGAAAACATGAACCCAATATCTTAGGGATTTCCTAGTCACCCCAACTGTGAACTGGTCATAATATTGTCTTTACAGGTTCTTAATTTAGGATACATGCAATCCCTAAGGACTAACAGGGAGGCCTGTGGACCTCCTGATATTGCAGGCAAACTTTTGTGTATGAATACATTTGTGCAGGGAGAGGTTTCACAGTTTTCATCACATTCTTAATATTGAGATCAATATGTTCAAGCTAAAGAACTACAAGTATTGTTCATAAATGACATGGAGACAAATATGCGATTTCAGGGACCTAAATGGAATTATTTACCTAGTGGAACTAAGGGTCAATTTTACTTGGGAAATGTGTATAGTAAATCTCATTTATTCAACATACATTTATTATGGGCATAAGAATGTAGTGTATATAGACACAAACACACATTAGACTAAGTCATTACAAACTTCACACTGAAACAAAGAACTGGTTCTAGGAGAGAAATGTCAACTTTGAAATTCCTTTGCTCTTTTGACTTAGCAAGAGATTCTACTGTTCCTATTTACCCCCTTCCCAAGGCTGGCTGATGGAGCCACCGGGAGCACTAGATGGGCACTTGGGAGACACATGTACTTGGTCCAGCTCTACCCCCAACTTCTCTGTGATGTTGGGCAAAACGTATATTCAATTTCTGCCTAATTTTCTCACATTTAGAAGGAGAAGACGGGACCAGAACAGTGATTATAAAATATTTTAAAGCTGCAGAACCTTCTTCAAATGAAAGCTAATATGGAGGTGAAGCTACTTTGGCCAATCAGGAGCAAGGGTGAGGGTCCCACCAGTCTGTCCTTCTGTCCATCTCACATGAGTCTATGGGCTCTGAAGGAAGGACTGTGAAACAGCTACCATCCAGTTCTATCATGCTATGACTTTGGGGGAGGTGGGCAGAACAGAAGGGGGAATAAATTGTAACTGGATTGAAAAATAAACAAATGTTTTGGATAATTTGCAAAATCTGGCTTTAGCACTTAGTGGCCACTAGTTGTAGTTGCTGTTGCCCAAGAGTTTTACTTCCAGATTTGATTCCAGTGCTGATCTTCACAGTAAAACACTGATCACATGTGGAGCTGATGATTCTAAATGGAAGAAACTGAGCGGTGGAACTGCTCAAATTCTCAGTGCCTGGAGTGGCTGCACCTATTGGAGTACCCAACTCCGCTTTTATCTGCAACAAATGGATAAATTCTGACCTGCTCGTGCATGAAACCATGTTGGCAGGTTGGTAAAGTGTAGAGGGGGCTATGGCTGAGGCCCTGGGGTCAGGGGGATGCACCACACTCAGAGGGGTCGTTAGGCAACTGGCCCCAGTGACAGGAGGGCCAGCACAAGTCTGTGTTTTAAAGCTGTTCTGTAACTGTATGTCATTAGTGTAACCCTCCCTCACTAAGAGTGCAAGAGAAAACGCATTGAGGAGGACCAAAGAAACCTTTCATGGGTGGATGAAGAAAAGTATTCTGTGATTAGGGTAAAAAGCTGTCCTTTTCTTATCTGTACTCTAAACTTCACATAATATTGAGCAGTTTGAGCTTTTGCTGGGTCCCCTAACATTGCTCATCTTCAGCAACCTCCAAAGGGCACAAAAACAGGGATCCTGCCCTTCTGCGCCCCTTCCTGAACCTGGGCACCCCTGCCCTGTCTCGCCTTTCCGCCCACCGTCCAGGGAATTTGGTGTGTGCCTCGTGCACAACTGTGCACACATCTTCCTGCAGATGTGTGTGCCCCCAGTGTCCCTTGGCCTGACCTTGTGTGCCCCCAGTGTCCCTTGGCCCTGTGTGGCTTGGCTTTCCTCCTCCACCAGAGGAGGCCACTCACACTGGCCCCAGCAAGGCCCTGAGGTATGGGGATGGGGAGGGAGGGAGCAGCTCTGTTACCTTCTGTCTCTGGAACACATGAGTGAGGGGAGCCACCTGGCAGTCCTTGTGTGCACCAAACACCTTGCACAGAGAGCAGGTGGGCACTTCGCAGTTCAGACAGTAGATGTTGATGCGCTCCTCTTCATGCTCCTCGCACATGGGCTGGTCGGACTTCTTTTCTGGCCTGGGAGGAAGTAGGCAGATAAATGTCCATCACCTCTCACTGGGCCAGAGCAGAGACTGTTGCTCTGCCTTGCAAATTCCTTCTTGTCCCTGTATGCCCAGCAACTCTATTCCAGAAGATCCCCAGGGGCCCTTTTACGTGCTCAGAGTTCACCAAATTCAGCTTCTCTGCAGGTGTAGCAGGGGAGTGCTGGCAAATCTCTAACAACTTGCTTGGGGTAGGGACAGAGACGTGGAGACCCTGATTTGTACCATTTGCCCATTTCCATGGTGTATTTCCACATGGCCGATTTTAAGTTATTTAAGGTTGAAGAATCTGCTAGTGAAATTACTGAAAGTTGAACATCGGACCCTGGTGAGCCGTCAGGAATGTGGTCCAGCACTGTGTCCACACGCTCACGAGTTTCTCAAGGGACACTTTCCCATTATGGACCAAGAACAGGAAGTTGTTGATGAACTAAAAGTCAAGTTTGCACAAGTTTTGGGAGAAGCTAGGTCACACCCCTCCAGCCTCTGGCCCCAGGAAACACCCTTTTCACTTGAAGGAGTGAGGATAGGCGTGGCTCACATGGAACCGAAATCTTCTGATTATTAATTCAAGTACTGGTTGGATGCAACTGTGTATGAGAGGCAAGTGTGGGTGTACCTCCTTATATAAACCCCAGGAATTCTGATATATCCTATCTAATGACTGAGGCTGCTAATAGTTTTCAGAAGTATTAAAAAAATTCAAATCCAAATCCAGAAGCTTTCTTCAAATTTCGAAACACATAGTTATTTAGCAACATCTTAGATTTGGGACTACATTTTTTTTTGTTACTATACAGATCCAATTTTAAAACTACAGGTTTTATGAGCCATGAAATCAATTTACGGAGCTATGATCCGCATTGTTAAAATAAAAATAGAAAGGAATAGCAAATACTGTGAATTACATGTAGTAAGAAAAAGTATAGCTATTCGAAACTTTTGTTTCAGGTGTACATGTGTATATATGTGACTGAAACAAAAGTATATGTGTGTTTGTGTGTGTGTTTGTGTATGTGTGTATATATGTATGTATGTGTGTGTATATATATATCCATCCATATATGTAAGTGATTACAATGTAAAATGCACTTCCTACTGTGAATCATGAATACAGGTGTTGAAACCCATTGTTTCTGATGTGTGGTATCTTGCAGCTGCAGCCCCAGAACTCAGAGAAAGGCAGAGAACATGCTGATGTACCTCTGTAAGACACTAATGTTCCTTTATAAGTTGCTAGGTGGATGTCAAGTACTTGAGATTAGGACAAACATTGGGAGAATCCCTGGGTCTCATAAGAAAATTGCATGGACTTCCAGTTTCAAAATATTAGAATCTGATTGTTGCAAAAGGAATTTCTGTCTAGTTTTGCAGCAATATGCTTTCCTTGAAGTCTATGACCTTCTGATTTGACCACATATTTGGAACTCAAATAAGGAAAGTCAACTCCACAATTGAGAAAATTGTTCCCCTCTCAGGTCTGTCTGTTTCCTCCACTAGAAAATCAGCTCCATGAGGGCAGGGGCCATGATGAGTCTTCTTTTTTGTTGCATCTCCAGTACTCGGAACGGTGCCTCGCACAGAGGCAGTGACTCCGTAAATATTTGTTGCACAAATGAGTGAGACAACGAAAGGGAATTTGACCTATTAATGGACAGTATTCTCTGTGCTCTAGTGTAACACCACCCAGCTGGAGAAGGCATGGCAAATATGGGGAAAGCCTGTGATCACCTGGCACTCCTGAGTGGCAGAGGAAGAGACCAGACAACTTCCTGATTACTCCTTTAGTAAATGACAGTGCCCTCTGGGGTTTGGACTGGCAAGTTGGTCTCTGCCTGGTCAAAGGTATCTTCCCCTCTAAATCATTCCCTCCTAGGTATCTCCACCTTATTATTAACGTGGGTTAAGCAAGAGTGGGCAGCTGGGTCCCACATGCTGTTCTGATATCAATAACTGTGACCAGAGATAGTGTCACAGAACACGGGTCTATGCAGTATATGCAAATATTGAAAATGTGAAAACAGCCATAAGGCTCTACATTTAGTTTTGTTTGTGATTCAATTTATTTATTTATTTTTTTCATGGTGCTGTATACACTGATTTCCTATTTAGGTTGTAGCCCAGCCCCAGAGGCACCACCCACTTATAGATGAGCATATAATGAGACCTCTGTACAACTTAAAACATGTAACAGACTTGGGACAGATTTGGCATGTAAAAAAAAGACATAAATACATTTTTATGAGGTGAGAGCAGCCAAGCTCACAGCTGTGGTCAGGGCCCAGTGCTAAATGTTGGCTGTGGCCCCTCGCCGTTCAGTGTAGGCTGGACTGAGGAGTCTGTAGCCTGCTGTCTCTGGTCTCTGAGGTTCCTGAGGCCACCCTAAAGTTTCCTGAAGAGTGGGCATCTGGTCTTGGTGAGGCAGTTCAAGTAGTAACTTTGTAGTTAAACTGATTTTTTTTTTGAGATGGAGTTTTGCTCTTGTTGCCCAGGCTGGAGTGCAATGGCTCAATCTCAGCTTACTGCAACCTCCACCTCCCGGGTTCAAGTGATTCTCTTGCCTTAGTCTCCCAAATTGCTGGGATAACAGGCATCTGCCACCACACCCGGCTAATTTTTCTTGTATTTAGTAGAGATGGGGTTTCACCATGTTGGTCAGGCTGGTCTCGAACTCCTGACCTCAGGTGATCTGCCCACCTTAGCCTCCCAAAGTGCTACGATTACAGGTGTGAGCCACCGCACCCAGCCAAACTGATCTTAAAGCTTCATTCCAGCTCAGCTTCTCCATGTAGTGGCTGTGTGGCCTTAGACAAGTTACTTAACCTCTTTTGGTCTCAGTTTTTACTCGTATCAAAAATCGGATTAAGGGTCTTCTAATTAAATGTGGCAGAATGAACACAAGCATGTATTTATTTATGTATTTATATATATGTGTATGTATTTATTCTGCTGAAATCCCAGTGAAAGGAGGATAAGGAAATAAAAGGGCATAAATTAATAAGGACAAAAAGTGAGCACAGATGACAGCAGATGAGAGATGTCAACCAAATATTGGAAATTAGGAACATCCAGATGAAGGGACATGACCTACTTGAGTTGCATCTTAGTTCTGTTACGTTCCTGCAGTGAGAAGCTTACAATAAGCAAGCTGACTTGAGCTATGGAACCCTGGAAAGGCTCTGGAACTGCAGGAGCCAGGAGTCCTGAAGGCAGAAGTAGGCAGTGAGGGAGTGGGAGAGGTTGAAAAGAGGAGGACTTTGTGCACATTTCAAGAGATTACTTGAGGATGTGCTCCATAGAAACAAGAGAGTAAGCCACCAAATAAGGAGACCTGGAATCCAGGAAGCAAAGGGTTCAACCCAGGGGAGAGTAAAAGAATTCCCCAGTAGAGGGTAAAGTCTAGCCATGTGAGGGCTCAGTCCTAATCGTCTACAGCCAAAAGTCAATAGGAAATGTCTAAAATTGAAAAGTCAAAGAATAGGAGCATACCAGTAGTATGCACATGTCATTGGTGATAAATAGCAGAAAAACAGCTAAAAGAATTAAAAGTGGTTGACTCTGGTGAATGAGGCTTGGGGGTAAAGAGAGAATAGGGTGGAGATAGCATTTCTCTTTAGAGGTCTCGTATACCGAATTTTAAAAAGTGTGTATGTTAGTTACTTTAAGACACTAAACACTTTAATAGGATAGCAGTAATTATAATAATCAACACCTCACAGGATTATTGTGAGAATTAAAGAATTGCATATGGACCAGGCGCGGTGGCTCACGCCTGTAATCCCAGCACTTTGGGAGGCCAAGGTGGGCAGATCACGAGGTCAGCAGATGGAGACCATCCTGGCTAACACGGTGAAACCCCGTCTCTACTAAAAAAGAAAAAACAACAACAAAAAAAAAAAAAACAAAAAATTAGCCGGGCTTGGTGGTGGGCACCTGGAGTCCCAGCTACTGGGGAGGCTGAGGCAGGAGAACGGCGTAAACCTGGGCAGCGGAGCTTGCAGTGAGTGGAGATCGTGCCACTGCACTCCAGCTTGGGCGACAGAGCAAGACTCCGTCTCAAAAAAAAAAAAAGGAATTGCACACGATTCGTGTGTTAGGCACCCTGAACAGTGTCTGGCACATAGCACATAGTAGTTTTACTTGTTATAGTTTAAAGTTAATTATTATTATAATAATTATTAATATTAGCCAAAATAGTACCTTCTCTTACCGTCTCTCACTCCCAACTGTGGCTAGTCTGGCACCATGCAGAATTCTGGATAAGAATGCTAGGTTTTGGCTGGGCACGGTGGCTCATGCCTGTAATCCCAGCACTTTGGGAGGCCGAGGCGGGCGGATCCTCCAGGTCAGGAGATCGAGACCATCCTGGCTAACACAGTGAAACCCCATCTCTACTAAAAATACAAAAAAATTAGCCGGGCCTGGTGGCAGGCGCCTGTAGTCCCAGCTACTCGGGAGGCTGAGGCAGGAGAATGGCGCAAACCGGGAGGCGGAGCTTGCAGTGAGCCAAGATTGCGCCACTGCACTCCAGCTTGGGCGACAGAGCGAGACTCCATCTCAAAAAAATAAAATAAAATAAAATAAAATAAAATAAAATAAAATAAAATAAAATAAAATAAGAATGCTAGGTTTGACAGTCTCCAGCCTTTCTGGAGGAGGTCAGAGTTGACCAATAACACCCAGTCTGTGACTGGTCACCCCTCCACCCCCTTCCAATGGCCACAGCTGAACTCTTCTCACTCTGTGTATCCAAGGTCATTCCAAGGTTACCTAATGTACCCTGAGGCTCAAGGTTCTGGTCTAGTAAGGCTACCTGCCCCCAGGGGACACCTGCGTTTCTTCCCAGACATATGGCCAAGTGCTCTGTGCGACTTGTGGTTCTGCTACCAAGTAAAATTGTCCCACAAGCAAGTCTCAAGTTCAAGAAAAAACAGCATAACAAAATCACAGAATATCACAAAGGCATCCCTAGTCCACTCAACTATAAGCTTTATTGTTGGAAATTTCGTTCATTGCTTTTGTGCAATTTACTTCCCAGCCCTGGGTACTATTTTTGGCAGCTGCACCAAGCCAACTTCATAGTTAAGGTGAAGATGTGTTTTGTAGTTTTACTAATACTGCAAGTTTT
Source organism: Rhinopithecus bieti (assembly GCF_001698545.2). NCBI lineage: Eukaryota > Metazoa > Chordata > Mammalia > Primates > Cercopithecidae > Rhinopithecus > Rhinopithecus bieti. The sequence goes on from NW_016804965.1 coordinate 186,472, forward strand.
AACATCTCTTCTCTGGATTTCATAACAAGTATTGCTATTTTTTCATGTCTCATATTCCCACTGTGACAAGTAACAAAACATAAATTTATTGCAATAAATAGAACATGTAAGAATATTTGTGGTGTTGCTTAATCAGCTGGGATTTATGGGGCAACTATTCTGTGCAAGGCACTGTACTAGCTCTGAAATTTGTTATGTAAGAATATTTGTGGTATTGCTTAATCAGCTGGGTTTTATGGAGCAACTATTCTGTGCAAGGCACTGGACTAGCACTGAAACTCTTGTTAATATAAACTCTCTTAATATTAGGTTGGTGGAAAAGTAATTGCTGTTTTGGCCATGAAAAGTAATTGCAAAAATCGCAATTTTGCATCAATCTCATAATTAATTGGTTTTAATTGATTGGTTAAGTTTTTAAGAGACAGTGTGTATTTGTATTTTAAAGTAGTGAAATACAATGAGATCAAATCTGTAAAGTAACAGCAACAGCAATAGTACTTTTGTTCTTGTCAAGAGACTTTGGAAGCAAGGGAAACAGCCAGCTGCAATCTCTGCAATATGTCATCAGCAATTCTTCCCCAAACCCATCTAGATCCTGGTACTATCTAATTTAGTTTTGGATCTTTGCGGAAATTAATAGCTATAATAATTATAATAATTATGTTAGATTTATAGAACAGCTTTCCTTCCAAGAGCACAAGCCTCTTAGAGCTCTGCAGATGTTCCATAAATACATGTCCCCTAATGGAATCACAATGAGGCCACTTCTAGATGGTCTCAATATTGCTATCAAGCTTTGTGGACTGGACTGACCTGTGCACAATTGAAAAGGGGCTCTTCACATCGTGCCTTCTAGGAATAAGCTTCCCACAGAGTTGTATCTAGGAAAGGAATTCTATAGCCAATGTGGTTTGGTGAATAAGAAGCCTTTTTTGTTATTTTTTAAATGAATGGATGATATATAATGCTATCACAATGCTATTCGCAATCAACAAGTGAATGCTGACCATGCAGTAAATACAGTATAAGGAATAGGGAAACATAACCTGAATTTCATCTTTTTTTCCTCATGTCTCTGAACTTTAAGTCCCTAAAGGCCAGGGTTTTGCCTTGCTTTGTGACTTCCCTTAGAGTAAATACAGTGACAACCTATGTTAGAGGATTTTGTTTTTATTATTACCATCCAAACAATCTTAAGGCAAGACTGTTTGAATTAGGAACTGGGCTATTTTGGAAGATGCCGTTTCTATTAATTTTCTATTAAGTTTTTACTAGATTTTTTTTCTTTGCTTTGTAGAGATCTGGAGCTACAAAGGACCTATGAAGTGCAAAAATGTGTAAAATGGATGTAATACCAGGATTTAAGGTGTAGGGGGACAGCAGTATGTCTCTTTCAACATCCCCATCTGGAATGGATTAGTGTTAATGAGTCACTTAATTCTTAAATTGATACAAAAGCATGGGCACCAACTCCCCTGTCTCGTGCTGTGAGCAACTCTCAGTCTCACTGGGAAGGACTGACTCGGAAAACCATTTTTCCATAAAACAGTCTGTGATTGATAAACAAGCATTCATGTAGCAACCCATTAAACCAAACAAACAAAAACAAGTTTCAGATGGCCTTGACACATGGAAGAGTGGAAGAGTGTTACCTGGTGGACTCCTGCTTGTAGATGTCAATGATATTTTCCACCAGCAGGTTCCTCTGAAGTCCATATACCCCATGTCTATCCAAAACCACTTCATGTCTACAGGATGGGCAGCGGAATCGGCCCCCTGATGCCATGGTGGTGCCTCCTCTTGTGGGCAAATACGGGTTAGAGGCCTGTTCTTGCCAAGTAAGAAAAAAGGAATTGGGTAATGCCACAAGTAGCTTCTCTGAGACCTATTTTCACTCTCTGCTACTACAAACAACATGAACTACTTTAAGCTTGCCATAAGATCATCCCTCAGGGCTTTCTCAGCAAGTGGTCCTGAAACACGGGGTCAGACCTTATCCACAGTCATATGCGAACATACCACTGTCTACGTAAGATATTTTTCCATTCAACATTTTCAGAACCAAAAGTTCCAGCCAGAAACTCCACATTAAAGTCTTCAGCAATTACTTATTTATAGTTTTGAAACACATTAAATGGTTTGATTTTTAAAAATATATGATTCTTACTATTAAAATAAAACTAGATTTGGGAGTAAAGAGGACACAAACCAAATCATTAAAAGAAACATGATTTTCTTGAAAGTAAATGCAACTTTATAAAGTTTTTTTTTGTTTGTTTGTTTGTTTTTCTTTTTTTGAGACAGAGTCTCACTCTGTTGCCCAGGCTGGAGTGCAATGGCACAATCTCGGCTCACTGCAACCTCCACCTCCTGGGTTCAAGCAATTCTCCTGCCTCAGCCTCCCAAGTACCTGAGATTATAGGTGCCCGCCACCATGCCCAGCTAATTTTTTTTTTTTTTTTGTATTTTTAGTGGAGATGGGGTTTCGCCATGTTAGCCAGCCTGGTCTCAAATGCCTGACCTCAGGTGATCCACTGGCCTTGGCTTCCCAAAGTGCTGGAATTACAGGTATGAGCCACCGCGCCTGGCAACCTTATAAAGTTTTTTAAAGGATTTCACCTCAATGTTAAGCACTTGATTCCAAGAGAAGGGAATCTTTTCCACCCCCTCCCCCCAACCAAATTCCAAACAAACCTACCTGGAAAATATCACTGGCACATTTCCTACACAGGTTGTGCTGACAGGGAAGAATGACCACAGGTTTCGTGAACATCTCTAAGCAGATGGGACAGATGAGTTGCTTCTCTAAGTTATCCATGGTCTGCTGCTCTTTGGAAAAAGACTTGTAATTCAGAGATGCGCTCATCTCCTCGCCGTCCCCAAGTGTGCTGCCAGGGAAGGGTGCTGCAAGTGGCTCCAGCAAGTGTTTCCTGGATATTATTCCAGGGATTGTGTGATCAAGTGTCCTTTACGTTTCTCTCGGTGGAGGACATTGTTTCAGGCCCTGGTTTGGAGTGGGTGCCGGAGCTGTTTTTAGCAACCTGCAGTCACGTGATGTGGGCTGACTTGTCCATATAAGCCAGTGACAGGAGGATGGATCCTGACAGGTGACAAGCAGGAGTCAACATTCTTGCCCCAGGGAGTGAAGAGAGTGGGTGGGAAGGAGGATTACAAACCCCATTTAGACAGGGTTGTGAAGAGAAGGAGGTCAAAGCTGACGGTTGTCAACAACAAATGCAAATGTGCATGCCTAGCCACTGAACCATGCCCTCTGTGAACACTCACTGAGAATTTGGCGACAGTTTCTCCAGGAAGGGGCAGAACGTAGCACAGAGTCTGACTGTGTGACTAATGCCAGCCCTGTCTTGAGAGTGTAGGAACTGAGTCACCGAAAGTAGCCTAATGGAGCCTTCTTAGGTGAAAATGAACAAAACATGTCTTGAAAATTGTTATCCTGGCTTCACAAGGGCAATCATCAAAAAGACTTTCTTAATGTTAAGTATTTCACCTTTGTCAGCTGGGGTTGTGGTCTTTGAAAAATTACAATTTAAAAGCTAAATTCAAATCTTCACCATAAAGGTATCCACCTAATAAATAAATAAATACATGCATAAATAAAAATTCAAAACCAGTGAATGATCTAATTATTTGAGAAAAAAGTTATATGATAAAACAACTCTAGTATGCTGTTTGCTCTTCCGCATTGCTTTCCTCTTCCTTGGCCCTCTTTCATCCTATACTGCCCCACCTCCTACACACACCCAAAAACACAAAGCAAATTTGATGGTCTTTTACTGATTATTTAAATTCTTAAATTATATAATAGTTTGCAACAATAATCAGTAATGTGGTAGCAACTGGCAGGGGCCTGGGGGTGGCAAATCTATTATTTCATTTTGTCATCCCTTGGGGGACAGTTACCAGTGCCATTGACAAGTGAAGTATAAATGGAGTCCTATTTCCATACCTGCATTTCATCTGCCTCCAAAATAACTATACTCCCTTGCATTTCCCCTTCCTCCAAGGTGACTTTTTAAACCATAGTTTCCCTGGTCATTTCTAATATTCTTGGTCTGCTCTTGAGTCATAAACATCGATTCTGACATTCATTGGGATTTTGTGAAGCGACAGTTTAACCAATATATATTGTATTTAAAATTTTAAATCAGATCAAAATGAAAAGAAATCCATGTCTGTTTATATGTGATATTTGGCTTTCTTTCTTCTTGATTTTAAAAACCTGGGACAATGAACACGTTTTGTTAACATATCCCTGGTGTGAATTACATTACCAGTGAAGTGTAGGTCAGTGTGACTGGTTATGTGTGGTCTTAATGCTGTGTGCACAGAGAGCTTATTGAGAATCTAACAAGCTCTTTTAATTAATAATACGCTATATGTATTCATAAACATATCGGGGATCTTTAGAGAATTATCTTAGTCCTTTCAATATATATTTAGCAACTACAGTGAGGACAGGGACTGGTAAAATTTTTTTACTGAATTACTTTGGTTCACCCAGCCTAGACAGTTAATTGTGTTTATCAATTCATGGGCTGTGGAGGGGAGGTCTGAATACAATATGTGAGATATTTTCTAGGAAAGATTAAGTTTCTACTGCCAAAGACCTTGCAATCTAAGTAAAAGCACTTAAACTAATCATGCACGTTGCAGCAGAGTCTTTTCTTGTAGAAGGAATTCATTCCTTCAAAATATATTCATTGGATATGTGTAGTGTGTCCCCATTGTGTGAGGCTCTGGGGATTGAAAGATGAACAAGACATAGGTCATTGTCCTCAAGGAGCCCAGTCGAAGAGTGGAGCTGAGACGTGCACACACACAACATAGTACAAAATAAAATGTGATAAAGAGTGCAAGCCAAAAAGTACCTGAGACAGGTCTCAATCGAGAAAGTTTGTTTTCTCAAGGTTAAGGGCGCGTGCCCGGAGGCAGGTCTGTGCCTTTCTCCAAAGAAGATTTTGGAGGCTTTAATATTTAAAGGGAAAAGGATGGATATTGGAGAAAGAGAAAAAAAATTTCTCAGTTGTGGGTATAGATAAGAGGCAAATGGTTGCATTCTTTCGAGTCTTTGATCAGTCTTTCACCAAATACATAATTTACATGTTGGGGCTGGGCGGTAGGTAGAGGAATAATAGTCATTTATGTCTTCCTCTAGCTCAGTGAGTCTGCATTTTTACATCAGAGGAAGAAAGCAGATATGTATTTGTCTCAGGTGAGCAGAGAGATGACTTAGAGTTCTGTCCTTTGTACCACGCCTGTGAAGATAAGCTGTCAATTTACACTGTCAGGGTAAAATTCAATAAAACTGTTTTAAGGTAAAGATATTGGGGCCTGTAAGGAATTTCCCAGTGTGCAAATTGTAAGGCAGGTATGCAGCTTTTAAATCTTTGTAGCTATCTTATTTAGGAATAATGTGGGAGGCAGGTTTGCCTGACGCAGTTTCCAGCTTGACTTTTCCCTTTGGCTTATGATTTTGGGGTCCCAGGATTTATTTTCCTTTCACAACAGCTACAGCAATTCAGGGTCGGAGGAATCAGGAGGGCTTCATGGGTGGGGGTAGTGTTTGAACTGCTGCACTGAGGATCTCAGAGGGATGGACGTGTAGTTAGGTGGGGCATGGCTGGGGCTTTCCAAGAGAAGGCACAGAAGCAGCAACATGGGCATGCACAGGCGTGCAGGGGATCTCCGAGCCATGGTGGCTTGAGTTGGAGGGCAGGCACACTGCTCAAGCATTGGCTGGCCATGGATACTGCAAAGAGTTTTTAACACTTAATAAATTAAGCAGCAGGAAGTCGTTAAAAGTTTCTCACTTCCGTGAGAGCAGTGGTTGGTTAGATTGATCTTTCAGTGAGAATTGGGTTAGATTAGCATGAAGGTGACTGGCTAAAGACCAGATCAGAGGCTGTTGCCAATAGTCCAGGTGAGAGGTTGGGAAGCCCTGGCACAGGTCATGGCAGTGGGGAAGGAAAGAAGGAAATGATCCCTGGGGCTGCTATGAAAGTAGAATCCACAGAGATGACTCAGATGCGTGAGCCTGAGTGACCGATGATGTAGTGAGAGGCTGCAGAGTGAGTCAGAGACAGTCAGGCTTTCTCTCAACTTCTGCATCTACCTCGCTTTGTGGTCTTGGAAGGTGACCTCACCTAGGAGGATTTCAGCTCTGCCCTCTGTAAGTGAGTGGGGTTCATAACCTAGCTCAGCAGCATTCGTAGAAAAAAACAAAAACCTCTGAAACAGTATTTTCTTTTAAGAGCCCGAGGGTCACTCTGTTGCCCAAAATGGAGTGTAGTGGCGTAGTCATAGCTCACTGAAACCTCAAACTTCTGAGCTCAAGCAATCCCCCCACCTCAGCCCCCTGAGTAGCTGGGACTACAGGTGTGCACCACTAGGCCCAGCTAATTTTTTAATTTTTTTGCAGAGACAAGGGTCTTGCTATGTTGCCCAGGCTTGAACTCCTGGCTTCAAGCCATCCTCCTGCCATGGCCTCCCAAAGCTCTGGGATTACAGAGCTGATCTCTATCTTCCTTTCTCTGTCTTTTTTTTTTTCTCTCTCTCTGTTCTTTCTTGCTCCCTGCCTTTTACTTTTTCTTAGAACTGTCCCTGGAGGCTACACAGGAAACCAGCATGAATCCCACAGGACTAAGAGCCCAGTTGATGAATGTCAATGAAAAAGAGTAAAACTCTGTAAAATATTTGAAAAGATTTACTCTGAGCCAAATATAAGAACCATGACCTGTGACAGCCCCAGGAAGTCCTGAGAACAGGTGCCCAAGGTGGTCAGGCTACAGTTTAGTTTTATAAGTTTCAGGGAGACATAAGACATCAATCAATATATGTGGGGGTATACATTCATTTGGTCTGAAATATGGGACAGCTCGAAGTGGGGGCTTCCAGGTCATAGGTAGATTCGAAGATTTTCTGATTGGCAGTTGGTTAAAAGAGTTAAGATATTACCTAAGGACCTGCAATTTACAGTAAGGTATGTCTGGGTTTAGATAAGGGGTTGTGGACACCAAGGTTCTTGTGCAGAAGATGCTTCCAACTAGCAGACTTCAGAGAGAATAGAAGTTAAATCTTAGTTAAATCTCTCTCGGATCAGGGAAAAGACCTGGAAAAGGAAGGGATTCTCTACAGAATATAGATTTTCCTCACAAGAGACAGTGTTACAGGGCCATTTGAAATATTTCAAGGAAATATATTTTGGGGTAAAATACTTTAATTTCTTTCAGGGCCTGCTATCTGTCATATAATGCTATACTAGCATCAGATTGGAATTTGGTATCTTATTGCTACAAAGAGTCTGTTTTTTCAGTCTTAAGATCTCTGTTTTAGTGTTAATGCTGGTCAGCTGAGCCTGAATTCTAAAAGAAGCTAGAAGGAGGCATGTGTGACTCTATCTTCCCATGATGGCCTGAAATCATTTTTTAGGTTTACTTTGGAACGACCTTGGCCGAGAAGGGGCATCCATCAGTGAGTTGGGGGGCTTAGAATTATATTTTTGGTTTACCAAAATATACCCTGAAAATCTGAGACAGGTCTCAGTTAATTTAGAAAGTTAATTTTGCCAAGGTTGAGGATGCACGCCTGTGACACGGCCTCAGGAGGTCCTAACAACGTGTGCCCACGGTGATCAGAGCACAGTTTGTTTTTATACATTCTATGGAGACATGAGACATCAATGAACATATGCAAGATGAACATTGGCTTGGTCTGGAAACGGGACAGCTCGAAGCAAAGGCGGAAGATTCGAAGCGGGGAGGAGGATTCCAGGTCATAGGTAGAAAAGAGGAAGAATGGTTGCATTCTCTTCAGTTTCTAGTTAGCCTCTCCATTTATGCATTTATTTCAGTGAGCAGAAGACCGAGAGTGACCGAGAAAGGGAAGTGAAGTACAGAAAGCAGAAGTGAGGCACAGAGTTAGGTGGACTGGTGACAGCTCAGCATTTGCCTTACCTGAACCTGGTTTAACAGCTGACCACCTGGGATTGGCTGAGACTCAGCAACCTGTTACAAGAGCACGTTACAGTCTGTTTAGACACCCAATTGGGTGACAGTTCACTATGTACAAGAAACCTTTAGGTGAAACCTAAAATATATATGAAGGTAGCTTTAGGTCAAACTTAATTTAACAAAGCATAGTCTCCTGAAAGTATTTTGGTTTATATAGAAGGAGTGCACTGCTTCCTCCACGTCCACCCCCACTCTCACCACACATATCAGGACAGAGGCTAGAAACTGATCAGGAGGAATTACACAGGGAGCTGCCATGGTTGGAAGCCCTGGTTGCCCCTCATTTCTGAGTCCCACCAGCCTGGGGCTGGAGTATGTTTAGACACATTGAAAAACTGAAGCAAAGTTACCACCACCCTCCCCTCTTTCAACAGTTTTCCAGTCTCCCAGACACATCTGGGGAAATTAGATGGGTCCCTAGGAACTGAGTGTGCACCCAACGGTGGATGTGACACTGAAGAGTAACAACAGAAAAAGAAGGCTTTTGACCTCTTTCAACCTGTAGCTGCCGGGCCAAATGGAACCAGGCATTTTCAGGGGCCAGGGCCCAGGAATGAGATGTAGATCTGCAATGGAATTCTGACATGACCTACCTGGAGTTAGGCCAAATTTCACAAGTAAAGGGCACGGTCTGTCCTCACTTAAGACACCAGCAGCAAACTCTGGGGTTCCCAGATTCTGCACTTCTGACGAACTGGCTACAAATTTGGGGGTTCCCACTACCTCCTTGGTTTGGTAGAATGACTCACAGAACTCAGGAAACCATATTTATTATTACAGTTTTATTAGAGCCAAAAAGAATACAAATTAAGACTGGCCAAAAGAAGAAATTCATAGGGGCAAGGTTGCAGGGTGTCCCAAATGTGAACTTCCATGTCCTCTCCCAGTGGAGTCAGGATGCATCACCCTCCTGGCACATGAATGTGTAACAATGCACACAGAGTGCTGTTAACCAGGGAAGGTCACCCGAGCTTCTGTGTCCAGAGTTCTTATGGGGGCTTCATTATGGAGGCATGATTGATGGAATCATTAGCTATGTGACTGATCTCAATCTTCAGCTTTCTCCTTGCCTCCCTGGAGGTTGGGCTGACATCATGTGGCTCAAAGCCCCAAGATTCTCATCTCATGGTTGTTCTTTCTGACATGGCTGGCCCCCATCCTCAGTTATCTCATTAGCATAAACTATCAGGGCCCGCGATGAATAACAAAGGCATGTCTGTCACTCGAGAAATTCTAAGGATTTAGAGGTTCCCACTCAGGGACTTGGGACAAAGACCAGCTAAGTTCTTTATTATACAGCAAGAGCTCAGTGTGTTTTTCATCTAGGGAAGACAGGAGGGGATGCTAAAATTATTTTTACTACTATACCACTACAACAAATATGATAAATATGTACTGAGTACCCATTACTTCATGTCATAGCTCCCTGTCTCTGGTATTATTATCTCCACTGAGTCAACTGTGGCTGAGCAAGTTAAGTAGTTGCCCTGAGTCACGTGGCTGCTGAAACTGTGATGCAGACTAAGAGACACATCTTTTGAGTACAGAGCCCATGACCTCACCCACTAAGCTGCACCACACCCATGCTTTAGAAGGGCACTGTCCATAACAATTTCCACTAATTATGGAAATGTTCTATATCTGTAGTGTCCAATCTCTAGCCACTTGTGGTTCTTGAGTACTTGGAATGTGCACAGTGCAGCTCTGAAACTAAATTTTAAACTGTATTAATTTAAACTTATATTTAAATGTCCACATGTGGATAGTGGTTATTATACTAGACAACCAGTCCTAGAACATGAGATATAAAAAAATATTGGGGGCAAATTCAAATGCATATGAAGGACTCTCCAGCAAGAACTGGGTCACCCACCGTCTTTTGGTGATTTTGTACTCTCTAGTTAGAGTGATATGAATCTCTACTCGCCCCAGTGTGGTCAGAAGAGGAGCACCGATTCTTCATTGTAACTGTCAAAATAGGTCAGAGTATTCTGTGAACAGGAGACATTAGAAAATCCCAAAGAATCCTGAACATTTCAGAACATCCTCAGCATTTCATTTACCTATGTTCTCTTTTGTGTCTTTGGTGCAAGTAATTGCAATTCCAGGTATTTGAAAATAATCCAGCCTTAGTTTAAGGAGCCATTTGTTCATCAAACAGAACAGAGAATTTATGGTTAGATGGAGAGTAGAGCTAAAAGGAAATAAAAAACAGATATGGTTTGAAGCAAAACAGTGAGCAGAGAGAGTGCAGTCCTGATGAAAGAGAAAACAAGAGGAGTCGGAAGACTGATCTTACTCCTGGTTCAGCCTCTAAGGTAGAAAGGAAGTATTCTTGCTTTCTTGTGCCCACTGCAAGTGAGAAAGGGGGTAACTGACTAAAGAATTAAAACAGGGAAAGAACATCAGACGATGTGGATGTGAAGGCAGAGAGTTGGTGATTGCTGAAGAAGGAAGTTTAGTTGGGCTGGAGCACTAGGGCAACAGTGGACCAAAACTTTCAGGTCAACTCCAGCACCAATATAATCTGAGAATTATTTTAATCCCATGCCAAAACAAAGGCCAACACTTAATCTTGTGCAAACCAGGTCCTCTTAAACTAAGCCAGTGAGGCTGTTAATTCTTTCTTGCAATATTCACACATGCATGTCTGCATCCACCTGTCCCTCCCTCCCTCCCTCCCTTTTTTAGTGAGAACTCCACTCATGACCAGCGGAGAGAAGGCCACACTTAATTTGGGATTTCAATGAGCTGGTGTTCCAAGCACCAGGCTCGGTTATCAGTCCTGCCAGATATAACCCATCTGACCACAGAAGACATAATGTTATTTCCTTTGGTATCCTAGAGCTCAGGGTGTGGCCCAAATAAAGCACTTTCTAACCATTATTTGGTTTAGAAATTTCCCTCCATGTAACAACTTTAAAAGTTATTCCAAAAAATATAACCCAGAACTCTCTTTCCTTACAAAGATTCTTGCCATCCGTTTGCACTGAGGACTTGACCCATGACATCTACAAAATACTTCATGTTTTCCCTCTGCCTGCGTCATCAGTCTTTTCTATTTAGCTGTCTACCTGGCAATAAGTAGCTTGGATATGTGATTTTAATTTTTTTTTTTTTTTTTTTGAGACGGAGTCTTGCTTTGTCACCCAGGCTGGAGTGCAGTGGTGCGATCTCGGTTCACTGCAAGCTCCACCTCCCGGGTTCACGCCATTCTCCTGCCTCAGCCTCCGAGTAGCTGGGACTACAGGCCGCGCACCACCATGCCCGGCTAATTTTTGTATTTTTAGTAGAGACGGGGTTTCACCGTATTAGCCAGGATGGTCTGGATCTCCTGACTTCGTAATCCGCCCGCCTCGGCCTCCCAAAGTGCTGGGATTACAGGCGTGAGCTACCGCGCCTGGCGTGATTTTTAAATTTTTAATGAAAAGAAACATCTTACAAAATCCAAAATCAAAGAGAAATGAACTTGAAAAGCACTTAACAGCAGCTAACACTGTGGCATTTCTTTCATTAGATGGTTTGCCAACTTCTTGAAATCTTTTGTTCATTTGATAATCACTCCTTCAAATCTGTTGTTTATAAATTTTACTTCATCATAAAGATCTCTGAGGAAACGTTAGAAAAATGAACACATTTTACTTTCCCCTGAACACTTCTTGGAAATAAGAAACACTCATTATATATGTGCCAGAAATAAGCAGCGACAGTCCCAACAAGTAGCGAATACTTTAGCCCAAGGTCTTCCCAATGGCCCATGTCTGAACTCTACATGTTGGCGCCACCCTCCCCACCCATATCCACCCCCACTTCTCCTCCACCTCAGCCTCCTAACTATTTCTCTGAATTCACTCTTGCCTTCTGCAATCCACTTCTCACAAGTCACACCTTATTTAAACCCTATTAATGATCACATCACCTCTAGGATAAAGGTATTAATCCTCACTGTGGTCTCAACACCTGATGTGATCTGGCCCTTGCCTATCTCTCTGACTTGCACTGTCCAAAGAAATAAGATGTATGTGACAAATATGTGCCATATACATGATTTTAAATTTTGTAATAGCCACATTTAAAAAACCTAAAAATAAATAAAAATAATATTAGTTTGCTTAACCCCAGAACATCTAAAATATCATTTCAACATGTAACCAATACTGTTTAAAAGTGAGATGTGCACAAATAGACAGTTTTTCCTCTTCCTTTCCTATATGGAGATCTTTTACTTCATTTCCTTTGCTTTATTGCCCTGGTGAGAGCTGAAAACACCCTTGCCTTGGTCATGGTCTTAGGAGGAAAGCACTGTTCTTTAATATTAAGCATAATGTAAGCTGCATGTGTTTCACTTATGTCCTTTATCAGGTTGAATAAGTTCCCTTCCCCTCTAAATTTGCTGACAGTTTTTAAAAGCAGGAATGGATGTTGAATTTGGTCAAATGCTTTTTCTGCATCTGCTCAGATGATCACATGATTTTTTTTCTTTAATCTGTTTAATGTTATGAATTTGAATGTTGAGCCAGTCTTGTATTCCTGGGATAAATCTCACTTAGTCATAATGTATTTTCCTTTTTATATGTTGTTGGATTTACTTGGCTAAAATTTTGTTGAGAATTTTTGCATCTATATTCATAAGCTATATTGGTCTGTAGTTTTCTTTTTCTGTAATGTCTTTGCCTAATTTTAGTATCAGAGACTTCATAGAATGAGTTGGAAAGTACTCCTTTTTCATCAATTTTTTTGGAAAATTTGTATATAATTGGTATTTTTTTTCTTCCTTAACTCTTTGGTAGAATTCAGTACTGAAGCCATTTGGGCCTGGTGTTCTCTTTATGAGAGAAATAAGTTACAACATGTAAAGTACCTAGACCTGTGCTCGGCTTGTAGGAAGTGTTGGGTTGATGTTAGCTGTTAATTTTTTTATAGTCATCCCTATTTCCAATTTAAAAGTATTGTTTATTTCAGAAAAAACTAGAAAAATAGTTTAAAATTTTACACCGCGCGAAAATATATCAACAGTAATCATACTACCAAAGATCATTATTGTTGTTAACATTTTAATGCATGTCTCCAGTCTTTCTTTTTTTCTTTTCTTCTTCTTTTTTTTTTTTTTTTTTTTTTTTTTTTTTTTTTTTTTTTTTGAGACAGGGTCTCCCTCTGTCGCCCAAGCTGGAGTGCAGTGGTGCAATCACTGCTTACTGCAGCCTCAACCTCTCAGGTTCAAGAGATCTTCCTACCTTACCCTCCCGAGCAGCTGGGATCACAGGTACATGCCACTGCATACAGCTAATTTTTGTATTTTTTTTTAGAGACAGGGTTTCACCATGTTGCCCAGGCTGGTCTCGAACTACTGAGTTCAAGGGATCTGTCTGCCTGGGCCTCTCAAAGTGTTGGGATTATAGGCATGAGCCACCATGCCGGCCTGTTTCTAGTCTTTTCTATAAATAACTTATGTTTGTTTATATTGCTTATTGTTTATATTGTGCTATACTTACTTTATTTCTAAGCATGATTATTAACATTTCCCATGTCAATGTAAGTTCTTAATAAATACAATTTTGAGGGCTATATATATTTCATTACAAAGCCACACCATAATATATTTAACCATCATATTGTATTTTTAGCATTGTTCTTCCTACTTTCCCTACACAGTAGATCCAAGCACCTCTTTCCAAGCACTTCCATATATATTTATAAAAACACATATACAAACCCTTAGACTAATTCCCCCAGGCCTTCACTGTATGATGCTATGCTTGCCAGGCCTCTAGGTGCTGAAATGTGTCAAATCTCTGCAGTTTGCCAGGGAAATGACACTTTATGTTTCTGTTTCTTCCTTCCTTGCACACTGATAACAGCTAATGTTTATTTTGTGTTTACTATGTGCCAGGCACTGTACTAAGGCTTTTACATGTTATATCTTAATTAAAAGTGGGTATCATTATTATATCCCCATTTGAGAAACAAAGACACTGAAGCACCGAAATGTCAAGCAACCTGCCTGTGGTCATGCAGTTAGAAGTAGCAAAGCCAAGAAAGGCCATCAGGTTTCACAGTCTGCCTGACTAACCACTATGCATTACTGCTTCCTGATTGATACCTTTGAGCTTTGTACGTGAATTCCATTCCCAGTTTGGGTTGCTGACTCTGAGATATCCTTTGAGTTCTGGCCCAGGTCACCTCCCCCAAACGTGTGTCCTCCACTGGGTTTTGGGTGCATTACTTGCTATTCCTTTGACTTATTACTTACTTCTTGCTCTTTCGGTCACTTAAAGTTTCACTGCCAGTTCCTCCCCTCAGCCAGCCAGAACGCTCATAATCCCAAACTAGAAACTGGGACATGTCATCTGATAAAAAAATTCTTTTTCTTACTTTGTGAATTTGTTTTTATGAACATCATGATGTTATATTTCAAGTAATTTACAATACATTCAATTAAAAGACTATTGAAAATAATAAAACAAGGTAAAAATGGAGAACACCCTAGAAAATGAAAGATAGCAATAAACCATAGCATGTTGTATACACTGGTAACAAAAGTATACAGGTTGCCTAGGACCCTAAAGAAATATCATTTATTTGCTGCACTCCTCACAAAGGATAATACTGTATTTCTGCTTTTGTGTGGAAGATTTGTGTTTTGTCTTGTAAGAACTGCAGGGTGGCTTCAACAGCTTTTTTTCTAGAAAATTAGGATAGGGAGATTTTATTACCAGAAAAGTCTTTGTGTTCTGTTTAATCTCTGAATCTTTCAGTGAGTGTGTGGATGTGTGTTTGAGTTTTACTCGTTTTGTTTTTGTCTTGTCTTTGCTTAACAAAATTACGCTCAAGGACTGCCCTAGATAAAATTTTTATCCAATTAATTCTCTCTCATCGCTGGTCTCTAGTTAATTCTCCACAGTTACTTCCACTGGAGGACAATGACATAAGAACCTCCTCCAACGGCAGCCCCTGTGTCCAGGGACTTTATGCACTCACCTCCCCAGGGCTACCTTTTGCCTTATCTATCCACCTCGGATCTGTTCTCTGTCCGGAGCCAGGCAGCCCGCCCGGGGCCGAACAGTTCCTGCTTCCTCGGCTGAGCAAATGTTCAAAGTAATCAGTGTCCGTTTCCAAGTTCTCTGTTTCTTGTTTTGTTTTCCCTGAGGGTCTCCCCGAACGATGGGCAGCTTAGCCTCAGATGAGTCCCTGGAAATGCAGACATCTTATCACAAATCATAAAGGATTTTGAGGGATAATATATGTGACGGCAATCTGTCTCTATTTTGAAGCAGAAATAATTGTATTTCGTGAATTTCCCCCAATTAAATGGGTCTAAAAATCTAAAGCTAGAAGGATAAACTGCTAGCACCCATCACTCCTTGTCTGTGAAGTTTTAGAGTGGTAACCTGGAGCTCGCCCTACTCTTCACTTGCCTTCGTCTGACTTTTCAGCTCTAGTTTGGGCTGAGAGAATCGAAAGAAAAACCGTACGGAACAGGAAAGAAAACTGGAGGATGCGGGCATCGATCCCGCTACCTCTCGCATGCTAAGCGAGCGCTCTACCATTTGAGCTAATCCCCCACGGCTGGGCACGGCTCGTTATCTGTTCCTCTAGAGAAGGGTCAGAACACTCAGCACTGCAGACAGATTTCTTTGGGCCAAAGCAGCAAAACAAAGGAGTCGCTCCTTCGAGCCGGAATCGAACCAGCGACCTAAGGATGGCCACGGACACGCGCCTACAGTCCTCCGCTCTACCAGCTGAGCTATCGAAGGGAGCGGGCAATAACGCCTGGGTGCTGCCTTGTCTCTGTAACATTTGGTATTGTGTTCTCTCTCTTTCTGATTCCCAGGTTCCGGGAGCACCAGATCCCTCTTACCGCGGACCTCCCACCTCCTCACGGCAGCCGTTGCGAGCCCTCGGGTCGCAGAAGCTGCCCGGGGCTCTGAGGAGAGGGCCCCGCCCGGCCCCCTGGAGCCCGCGCTGCCTCCGGTGTGACTCGGGGGCCCGGCAATGCCAAAGACGGGTTAGAAAGATGCAGAAGCCGTGACCCGGCAGTCGCTGGGCCGAGCGGAGACCCACAGCTGCGCTGGGAACCTGCCCGGGCACGTCCCCGCTGGGAGATAGCTAAAAAAATTACCGCGCAGGCTGGGAGGCCCAAAATGGGGAGAACGCGCTAGACTTTCCAACTACTTGTTGGAATGCAATGTGTCATTGAAGGCACCGAAGAAAAGGGACATTAAGTCATCGGGAGCTGGAAAAAAAACCGCACTTGTCTCCTTCGAGCCGGAATCGAACCAGCGACCTAAGGATGTCTCCTGCTGAGGAAGTAGCTACAGTCCTCCGCTCTACCAGCTGAGCTATCGAAGGGACGCGTACGCATATTGGCATCCCCTGAGATTCAGCACAGAAGAATCGGAGCGTCAGTCCAGGCAGCCGGAGATTGCCCTGAGCGCAGCGCCCGAGAGCCGGCCTGTGTGCTCTACGCGTGCGCAGAAAGACAGCGCGCTCTGGCTCGCTAGCCTGACTGACCCGGTAAAGGCCCTCAACCCAGGTGTCTGGGGCCCGCGGTGCCAAGACCCTACGACTCTACCGCCCCCCCTTATCGTACTTTTCCTTTACCAGCCTGCGTTGCCCTTTAAAGTGGTTGCCGAGTGTGTTCTCAACACGCAGTAATTCAACGGCCAGTGGAGGAGTTGCGTGGTAGACCAGTGGCGCAATGGATAACGTGTCTGACCACGCATCAGAAGATTGTAGGTCCAGTTCCCGCCTGGCTCGGCATTTTTGTCACCTGAGGTTAACAAACCAGAAATCATTGCTTCCTCTAGCGTCCCCAGACTGCGAATGCCAGCAGTTTGGATTTCTGCAGTGTCCGTTGCACTTTGAGCCCGGGAGGCCTTACCAGCGCCGCCCGTCCAACTCCCGCGGGGTGAAGGGAAGGCCCCGAGGCTCTCGGGACGCCCCCGGCCGGCAAGCCGGGTTAGGAAGACGCCACTGAAGCCCGAGGTTCTGTAGACAGAGCTGGTTCCACCGCATCTACTTTAAGACATCAGAGTCACTAAGTTCCTAGAGAAAGTCCCCTCACCAACCCCCGGCTAAGCAAAGAGAGGGAAGAAGATTAAGATTACATAAAATGTCTTTTTGATCTGGTTCCTATTTTATGTTTAATTTTAACAAAGTTATTCAATCTCAAATAAGCCTATAATCCTGCTTTGTCGGCCTATTTTTGTAAGGTCATAGTCAGCGTTTATAAATTGTTAAAGGTTTGCCGCCATATTCCCACTCAGTTTTTAGCGTAGCATAAAACCATCCAACGACCTGGGTTTTGCCCTTAGGAATCTTTTAACCAAGAAGGCATCGTGTTGGTTTGGGCAAACTAAGTTTCTGTGTTAATGTTATTATAGTAATATTTGTGGAAGGGAGATTGGAATTTCTTAAATCTCCCCTATAAGATAGTAGTTCCCAAAAGTAAAAGCTTTAATAAAACGTAAAATTAGGAAAGAGAAAATACGAAGTTAGAGGAAAGGAAAGGGCTAGATTTTTAAGTGGGAAAGCGGCTTCCTTAAGGCTGCACAAACATAAGGAGATTATTTTTGTTTCCTGGTGAACATTTTCCATTTTTGCATGTAACAAGCTGACGTATCTTTAAAGTTACACAGCGTTTCTGAGAGTTTGAGAAAATGACCTCTGAGAGGTGGGGGAGGTGAGTTGTACCCCTCTGGCTCAAGTTCGTGGACAGAACCATGTAAATTAGGCTAAGAGAAAAGAGCCTCCTTTTAGTCCTACTTTCTCCTTATTTTACAAGAGTGGCAAGCAGGGTGTTTATTAAATTATTTTTATCATTATTTTTTAGAAACAGAGTCTTGCTTTGTTACCCAGATTGGGGTACAGTGGTGCAATCATAGCTCACTGCAGCCTCAAACTTCTGAGCTCAAGTGATTCTCCTGCCTCAGCCTCCTGGGATTACAGGCATGCACCACCTCACCTGGCTGTAGCTTTGTTGCCCAGGCTGGTCTTGAACTCTTGACTTCAAGTGATCTTTGACTTCAAGTAATCTTCCAGCCTCGGCCTCCCAAAGTGCTGGGATTAAGGCTCAAGCTACTATACCTAGCCAAGCCCTTTTCCCCAACAGCCAACCTTACTTGAGTAACAGGTTTCAGGGAGGCCAAACATACATGATTTTTGGCCTTCTTACTTGTAAGTGACAGAAATTCACAAGAGCTAGTATAAGCAAGACATTTATTATAATGATACAAGGGTGTCCCCAAGAAACCAAGGATGAAATGTCACTAGGCATCCTTAAAGGTTTCTCTGTCAGTGCTTCTCAGCTCCTCTCTAGTGCACACGTTGGAAACATGGCACTGTCCCCCACCCTAAAAGTTCTGGAGCTTTATTCTTCACGGTCTATCACATGGAGAGTCACTTGTCTTTCTCAGGCCTGACTGCAAAACTCTCCATTATTCTTGGCCTCACTTAGGTGCTCACCCACTATGTCCAGGGATCAGGATTACATGTATGAAGGTTGGGCTCATACGACTACACCCCTTCCTCCCCAGGAGTACATTGAAAAGATGATAAAAATATATAAAAGAAAAGAAAATCTATTGCAACATGGAAAACTACAGTAGGTATAATTAACAAATAGACATTTTAAATAACTTCTGGAGGGTGAAAATCAAATGAGATTATAATGGAGAAAAGCACAGCTCCAAATGCACATTCTGAAAGCTAGCAGAGACAAAACCATTCTCCCCATGGAGCTCATGAGAGACTGCAGGCACAGAGAGAGCAGCACAGAGGTCAGCTGCCCACAACATTGTGCAGCTGCTGCTGAATTTTTTGCCAGGGAGATCCCACTGGAGAATGGCTTAAGCAGAGTAGATTTGCCAGTCTAGAGTCTGTAGAGTGGTATAGGGCTAGGGAGTAGGGCAGAGTAGAGCCTAACAGAGATGGAGGGAACAGGAAGGCCACCCCACCCAACTCTTAGAGGGAGTTCTTCCTTGACTTGTCAGGTTGGGGGATCGTAGGCCAGCATGGCTGTTCCCCACCCATGCACCATAAATGCAAAGCCTGATTGTCCTCAGGACACAGCCATTTTTACAGATATCAGTGTATTCATTCATATTGTGTTTACCAGACATTTGGGAGGAAATAACAACTTAAAAAAGAAAGTCCAAGATGAACAAGTTAAATAAACGACTGAGGGGAAAACAGAGATAATGCAAGGAATAGAACAGAACTATTTAACAAAAAAGTAGTTAGGGATATCCTCAGGGACATCCAAGAGAGTGTTAACAGCAATAAAAACCAGAATACAGTGATATTAACAGGAGCAATTAGGGAATAAGAGAGTTCCTGAATATAAAAGTATGATTGCTAAGGTGAAAAGTAACATATTGGTCATGGCTAAAGATCAACTATGAAGATATAGAAGACAGAATGGAAAATATGTGGAAAGCAAAAAATAAAAACGTGACACTGGGTATGGTGGCTCACCTCTGTAATTCCAGTATTTTGGGAACCCGGAGCGGGAGAATTGCTTGAAGCCAAGAGTTTAAGCAAGCCTGGGCAACAACGCAAGACCCCCATCTCTACAAAAGATACGAAAATTAGCTGGACATAGTGGTGTGCACCTGTAGTCCCAGCTACTTGGGAGGCTGAGGCAGGAGGATCTCTTGAGCCCAGGAGTTCAAAGCTGCGGTGAGCTATGATTGATTGCACCATTGCACTCCCGCTCCTGGGACAGCGTGAGATCCTGTTTCATACATACACGCGTGCACACACACACACACACACCCCAAAAAAGAAGAAAAGAAAAAAAGGAAAAGAAAAGATAGATCCTGAAGACATAAAGAGTATCTAATATGAGCTCCAGAAAGAGAAAACAAAGACAATGCAGGGGAAAGAATAAAAGAAAGACATTGGTCCTCAGATGGAAAGGATCATGCAGGTTAGGATGAATGAAAAACAACTATGCCTGGACACAGCCTAGTGACATTCAGAAGCATTGAGGATAAAGATGAAACCCTATAACTTTCAAAGATGGAGGAAAACAAAACAAAACAAAATCTCAACAAGAACTAGGCTAGCTACAAAGGAATAAGAATTGGATTATGATCAGACTTCTCATCATCATTACTGGATGTTAGAAGAGAGTGGAGCATGGCCTTCAAAGTTCTGCAGAGAAATAATTTTAAGCCTAGAATTGTATACCGATCAAAGTAGTCATCACATATGAGGACAAATAGTTCATACTTGCAAGGTCTCAAAGTTTAAATATGATTCCTTTCTGAAACAAATAAAAAGTAAGTAAACATTATTTGAGGATGTTATACTGGATGGGTTCTCCAGGAAGCTGAAGCTCAAACAGAATTAGAGCACATTTTACAGGGGAATAACATCTGTGAATGGAAAAGGGGAGGACACAGGATTGGGTAGAGGTAGTCATTAGACAGTGATGCAGACCTGACAAAGTTTCTGCCAACCCTCTTGGTGGCTCCAGAGCAAAGATTTCCTTTTAGAGGAGTCTCAAGTTGGGCAGAAATGGTGGGGCCTTAGCATCACCACCTTGCTCAGTCATTGGCCAGAAGCTTAGAACCTCGGCTAGAGGAGTTAACACCTGGTGGCTACTAGTTAACCATCCTCCTTGCAGCTGGGCAGTGAGTTCTTTCTTGAAAGGAAAGAACAGCATGTCTAGCAGCATGTCTCTGTATATGCCACGGATGTACTTCAGCAAAGCAAAGCAAGAATCCAAGAAGGAGGAGTACACAGGATTTAAGAAAAAAGGAAACCAACCCAGGAGCCCAATGAAAATAAAATCTCAGGTTGACAGTGATGCAGCTGGCAAAGAAAGCAATCAGGACAAATTAAGGGGAGGGAAAAAAGAGGGCTCTGGGAAGATTATTTTTCAAAAAGAAGCAGATTCTTTACAATAGTAGTGTGATTAAGGACCTGGGAGACCTTAGAGATGTGATAAAGGCACATGTCACTTTTCCCAAAAAGACAGAACAAAGATACTCAGGGATTTCTAAAAAAAAAAAAAAAAAGAAAAAAAAGTCTTTATAAAAAATATGTGGTTCAAATATAAAGCAAACTGAAATATGGCACAATTTTGAGAAATTGATGGCATGGGTGTTTTTGGGCTGACTTCCCTCCCCACCCCAATTTATTTGTTGAAGACCTAACCCCTAGTACTTCAGAGTGTGACTGTATTTGGAGATAAGGCCTTTAAAGAGGTAACTAAGCAAAAACAAGGTCATTAGGATAAGTCCTGATCCAATACAACTGGTGTCCTTACAAGACGAGGAGAACAGAACCCAGAGACAGCAGGCACTTGCACACACAGAGAGATGGCCACAATAAGATGCAGGGAGAAGATGGCCATCTACAAGCCATGGAGTCTGGGAAGAAACCAAACCTGCCAATACCTTGAGCTTAGACTTCTAGCCTCTAGAACTGTGAGAAAATAAATTTCTGTTTTTAAAAGCCACCCAGTCTGTGATATTTTGTTATGAGAGCCCTAACAAACTATATGGGGATGGTGAAGAAATTTGCTTTTGTACATTTTTGTTTAACCATATGTAAGTTATTTTTACATAACATGTATGGGTCAGAGTGTCCCATAATTGTCATCTAATTAAAGATGTTCTCTAATAAAAATTGCTTAAGAATGAAGAAACTGAGGCCCAAAGATGTGAAATGACTTATCCAAGGTAACAGAGGGGAGAAGTGGCATGTGAGATCTCAGGCCTCCTGAGTCACAGCCAGGGCTCCTTTCTGTGGCACTGCTTGGTCTCTCTGTCCTCAGACGGACACTTGGGTTAGGGAGATTGGGCTGCTGGCTGCTACTCTGGGAGGAAGGAGGTTGAAAGGCAGGTTCTGATGCCAGTACAGTCAGAAAATGGACATTCTGGGAATAGCAAAGTGTTCCATCTGTTAAAGGGTATTCTCTTCTCACCTCTAAATCCAAAGGTCAAATCCCTTAAATTTGTTAACAGCAATGCTCCAAGAAGGTGTGTCAAGACTCCGTGAAAAAAAAAAAAAAGCCATTGTTTACTAGAAAATTATTCCTTAGACATATGTGCACTAAAGAGCTTTCAAGTTTTCCTTTCAGTCAAGGAAACCATTCTACAGATAAGGAAGCTCTACCCGGAAAGATTAAACAATGTCTTTAGAATGACCATCCAGATTGGGGTGCAGGACTAGACTTAGGCTTATTGACTTATCCATGGTTTTCTCTAAATATGCACCATCTCCAAGAAGGATATTTGTGAGAAACCACAGAGATGATGTTTCTAGGTCAGAAAGGGAACTATTCTGGGGAATTCCAGGGAAGATACATTTGATTCTCATTATTCATGTAATTACATTGTATAAAGTCATTTTGAACCCTGATTTAGTGAATGCTGAAACCATTGCTCCCAGGGGATATAAAGGGAACCTCTGGCCACAATGTTTTTGTCAACTGATCAATAGATAATCTTGTTTTATGTGTGTTTCTGTTGAAGGACACCTTATTTAATACAGTTGATCCTTGAAAAGCAAGAATTTAAACTGGATGGTCCATTCATATATAGATTTTTTTCAATCAATATATGGGAAAATTTTTGGGAGATCTGCAACAATTTGAAGAAACTTGAAATGAGCCAAATAGCCTAGAAATATCAAAAAATTAAGACAAAGGTATATCATAAATGCATAAAATATATGTAGATAGTACTCTATTTTGTCAGGTATTACCATAAAATTTTAAGAAGTTAAAATTTCTCAAAACTTACACAAACCCAAATTGTACATGGCGCCATGCACAGTTAAATGTGAACAGACATGAAGATGCAATATTAAATCATAGCTGCATAAAATTAACCATAGTACATACTACACTACTGTAATAATTTCATAGCCACCTCCCATTGCTACTCTGGTGACCTCAAGTGTTTCTAATATCTGCTTAAAATGCCATGTACGTGACTTTAATAATCTCCATATGAGCAGTTTGTCTCTCCAGCAAATTGCCTGTGGCAGTAAAAAGTGATCTCTTATGGTTCTCGAGGATTTTTTAACTGTATGTGGTGCAATACCACAAACGTTGAATAACACCACAGGACCCCATACGAAGTGCCACTCATGATGCTGGATATGCTCCCAAGAAGCAAAGTATTGATCCAAAAAGAAAAAGTTGATTTGCTTAATATGGACCACAGATTGAGGTCTACAGCTGTGGTTGCCAGATATTTCAAGGTAAATGAATCCAGTGTAAGCACCTTTGTGAAGCAGTCACTGCAGCTAGGCTAGCAGGCAAGAAACCCTTGCAATTTTTGTCAAAAACCTCTTTATCTTGTATTGAAAATGCAGCTTTTACGTAGGTGCAGAATTGCTATAAGAAAGACATAGCTATAGACTCTAATATAATTCCAGAAAAAAACAAAGTCATTATATGACAACTTAAAGCAAAAGGAAGGGGAAGGGTCTACAGCTGGAGAATTTAATGCCAGCAAAGAAAGTTTTGATAATTTTAGAAAGCAGTTTTGGCTTTAAAAATGTCAAGATAACAAGAGCAGCTTCCTGACCAGAGGCAGCAGGCGAGTTTCCAGATGTCACTAAGAAAATCATTGAGGAAAAAAGAGATCTGCCTGAATAGGTATTTAATGCAGATGACAAAGCCCTATTCTGGAAAATAAAAATGCCAAAAAGGACATGTATTAGTAGGGATGAGAAGTGAGCCCCAAGATTTAAGGCAGGAAGGGATAGGCTACCTCTACTATTTTGTGCAAATGCCATTGGGTTTATGAGCCAGACTGCCCTTATCTGTGAAGCTGCTAACAACCAAGCCTTGAAGGAAAAAGATAAAACACCAGCAGCCCGTCTTTTGGTTGCACAACAAGAAGGCCTGGACAATGAGAAACCTTTTTCTGGATTGCTTCCATCCATGCTTTATCCTTAAAGTCAGGAAGTACCTTGCCAGTAAGGTATTACCTTTTAAAAAGTTCTTTGATACTGAACAATGCTCCTGGCTACTCACAACCCCACAGTTTACTATACCCAGACCAAGCCCCTTTGTTTTGTCACATCCCTAATATTTATCACTCTTTGTTTAAAAAGGTACTTAAGCCTTTGTATCTAATGTCTTCTTTGGGGCTTCATTTTTCTTATAAAGACGTCCATGGATGTACAAATATTAAATAAGATGTGTATGCTTTTCTCCTGTTAATATGTTTTATGCTATTATAGTTTAATTCTTAGGCCCAGCCACAGAACCTAAGATGACGGAAGTATTTCATCCCCTACAGTTCGTGTAAAGAAAGTTTGTCCTCTTCTAGGTAGGTAACTCCGCAAATATGGAATGAAGATTGACTGCATTATTCATCTAAATGCAGTCCTGAATTATATGCCAAATCACTACATCAAAGGATATTTAATGACACCAAGCCCCAGCCTACCTCCCCTTTGAAGGGGGTTAACATTTGTACTAGAGGGAAATGGCAAGGCCAACCCATCCCATTCCCTGGGCTCCATAAGCCCTGCAAGCTCACTTGCAGTCTTCCACACTCAGGGAAGTGGGAGCATCATCTTGCTCATATGGCATCTTTCCCAAGGGTATGATTGGTGGTGGGCGGGGGTGTGGCCAGGAGGTTTTCTTTAGAGACGTACATTTATTCTTTTACCAAATATTTATTTAGTCCGTACTACATGCTAGGCATTGTTCTGGAGCCGAGGATAAAGATACAGCAGTATGCAAAGCAGACAGAAATCTCTATCTTGGTGGAGCACACATTCTGGAAGGACAAACAGACAATAAGAAGACAATAAATAATATATACAGCAGGCTCTACAGTAATGAATGCAAAGGGGAAAATAAAGCACAGTAGAGTAGAAGTGTGGCAGGTGTTGTGCTTCTCATAATGGCAAAATGACACAGATGACTGGAAGCTAAATAAATTGCTTATGGTATATAGACATGTATGTGTACATATACACACATGTATTCATACACATACACACAAATGTATTCATACACATGAACATACACACATGCTCTTTATTTTAAATGGCAACAAAGTTCTTTTTAAAAATTTGCAAATTGTATTTCCTTTGTATAATACTATGAAAAATAATACTATATGTATTAATATGTATAATATTATATGTATAATATGTATAATACTATAAAATATGTATAATACTATAAAAATAAGGATTGCTAATTTAATAGTCTGGCAGAATCAATGGTATGTTTTTACTTCATGATTTGTATCATATTTTGTACAATGGAGAAATTGGGTAGAATTTCACTTTCATTATGAATAGCTAACATGAAAATATTTTACATCTAATTGTGTAAGTGATATTAAGATGCCTTATTTTTATATATAGTAACAAATGTTTCCACCCCAATCTTATGGATTCAGAATAATAGAGCAAATTGTATTAACTTGGATTTATAAGCTTCTGACATTCACTTTTGGTGAGAGAGACAAATTAGAATGTACTCAATGTATACCCTATTTTGACATTAAATAAGCAGTTGTAAATCCAACTTTACAGAATTCAAATATGTCTTAGGGCACCAAGGTGGCATAGTAATTAAGCAGACAGACGCTACAACCAGACTACCTGAGTTCAAATGCTGTCTATCCCATTATTAACAGCCTGAGTTAATTAATGACTCTCTGTTGCCCAATATTCCCATCTGTGAAATGGGCAATAGTAATCGTTACCCACCTCATAGAGTTGCTGTGTGGGTTACATGAGTTAACCTACACTAAGCAGCTAGAATGGTGTCTGGCACATAGTAAGCACAACATATGTTTGCTATTTTATCTTTAAAAGTTTTCTCAGCATTATCTAAACATCCTAGAAAATTATGGCAGGAAGTTTATGTATCAGAATTTTTAAAATCACAATTATTAGTACCAGCTACTCTAGAATCACTTTTAAATTTTTTAAAAAATCCAACTTTTCACTTGATTAGTGTTGCAGCTAAAGGTTAGTCAGATAAGAGAAGGGGGCAAAGACATAGCTGCCGAGACCACAGAGATCTCCCAAATAAGGAAGTGCTGGTGTGGCGGGGAGCGGGGAGAGGAAGAAAAAGGGGAAGGAGAAGGAGTGGGAGGGAAGTAAGAGATATAGGAAGACTTCAAATTTGCTCTTGAGGAAGTCACAGGGAATTAACAAGGAAGATTTTTTAGAGGAATCTCCTTGAGCTGCAAAGCGCAGTTGAAGAGAAAGGTAGATAATAAAGGGAGTGACAGAGTGAGTATATTCTCTTGAAAGTAAGAGAACTCTGGGAAAGAGTTGGATGGGGAGTGGGGAGGAGACTAGGATTCGTTTTCAAGAACAAATGTAGTTGGAAACACAAGGTCATCCTGGAGAGGCTATATAGTGCAGCTGTTAATATCGTGTCCTCAGGACCAGCCTGGTCTACTCCATAGGTAGGTGATCTTAGCCAAGTTACTTATCTTTTCCGTGTTCTAGTCACATAGTCTAAAAAACCACAGACGATGATGGTGACAGAACTTCTCTCATAGGTTGTTGTATTAAATGAATCAATATAAAGCTCTTAGGGCAGTGTCAGATACTAAGCACTACGACTCTTGGTTATTATTCTCTTAGAAATTTTATTTTTAATTTATGAAAGAATAAATCAGCTTTCTCAAATACAAGTAAATGCACCTGTGAGACTAAGGCCAACACTTTCAAATCCTCTATTTTGGGGGATGGGATGAGAAAGGAAGAGGTAAAAGAGAGAGCTAACAAATGCAGAATATGAGTAGGAAAGTGACTCATTTTATTTTGTTAAAACTTTACCCTTTGACTCAGAATAACAGGTATCTTTCAAGTTTTGGTAGCTAAATATTTAATTTTCTAGTATGTTACACATTGATTAAAAAAAAAATTTCCATGCCAAATACAATAAAAATGTTTTCAAAATGAAGGCATTTTATATAAAACTATTATGCTAATAAATTAATCAATGTAGCTGGGCGTGGTGGCTCACACCTGTAATCCCAACACTTTGGGAGGCCAAGGCGGACAGATCACCTGAGGTCAGGAGTTCGAGATCAGCCTGGCCAACATGGTGAAACCCCGTCTCTACTAAAAATACTAAAAATACAATGTAACCGGGCGTGGTGGCATGCAACTGTAGTCCCAGCTACTCGGGAGACTGAGGCACAAGAATTGCTTGAGCCCAGGAGGCAGAGATTGCAGTGAGACTCTGTCTCGAAAAAAAAAAAAAATTAATGTATAGACAGGTTTTTCATTCTAGATATAGAATGTCACTTATTCTAAAAGAATTGATATATATATGTGTGTGTGTGTGTTTGGGTAAAGAAAAATGCACATGTAAGTTTTTTATTATGTTCTAATGTAAGACAGCAAAAAAATAAATGGATGACTCATGGAACTTTTTAAGAAGTCTCCCATTCTAGTAGCCCAGTGCCCAGGATAGGTGGTGAGCTGTTGACACGGACCGTTCAATGAACTCTGTGTGTCCACCGATGAGGCTCACGCTCAGCATTTCTCTTCTTGCCTTGAAGCTTCCCTGCTAAGATGCTTGTGGGTTCAGAATGACTGCCATTGCCTCTGGATAGCCCTTCTGTTGACCCCCACAATATACTTCAGCAGCTCCTCCTCTAATGAAGAGTGGATTCTTGTATCTCTGTAGCTGAAGGAGCATTCTGCAGAATTCATTCCCTCATTCATAGGCATTCAAGTGCTTGCATTTGTCACATATCATTGTAACCAGAAACTAGCCCTTTGTGAGGAACATTGGCCAGAGCCCCTCTAGCAATTTGATTCTACCATCTGATTCTGATTCTGATCCATGTCCTGTTCTCATCTTAACCGCTGTTGGACCAGCTTCCTGGGAGAACTAGGAGTGGAAGCAAAATATTCCATGTGAGAAAGGAAAATGAGGTTTGAGCAAGAAAGAGAAGGTGAGCTTTGTAATTTATAAGTTGCTTTTCAAAATAGACCTGACCATTTTGCTTAAAAAGACCGCAGGAAGGAAATGGAATGGCTCAAATTATCCGCAGATTGGGCTATTTATCCTATTGTTTTCTCCAAATGGAAAATAGCATTTGTTTGTTGAGTACAGCTTTCCAAGCACTTGCTGGTTACTGGAGCTGTTAATACTGGGTGTCTCTATGGGTCTTGTTGGGTGAGAGAGTTTATATGCATCGAGTCACAGTACATTTGTCTATGTGTGTCAACATATACAAATTCATTTAAAACCACCTTACATTTGCTGAACATTTGACTTTTCAGATTTCTTTCACTTTAGCCATTTTATCTGGTCATCCAGCAACTTGGAAGGTGGTCAGGGCAGATATGAAAACAGAGCCATAGAGAGATTAGCCATGTTATTTTCATCTCACTTGGTCACAAGGCTAGTTAATGAAAGCTTAGATTAGAACCAGGTTTCTTAACTTTCAAACCAAGGCTCTGTCTACTTGATTACATAGAAAAAAAAATTCAGTAACTAAAGAGTTAGAGCAGAAGTTTAATGATGTCAGAACTGTCAGAGCTATAACACTAATTCTCACTTACAATATATATTTAGCAGCAATTGACTATAATTTTGTGGGGAGGGGGATAAGAAACAAGAAAAAAGATGAAGGCATTTTATACAATAATTATATAAAAACATAACAAGATCTTGAAAATGCAATATTATATAAAGAAGTAAGAAAGACCTAGAAAAACAAACATTTTTTCTGCCATAGTATTTTAGAAATAGCACATGGTTTCTACCACATAATAAATATAAGAATCAAACAAGCAAATGCAGAGATGACCTCTGGGCTTAAATTGTGTAACATGCACAGAGCTGAGCAATTTCTGTCAAGGCAAATAATTTTAACAAAAATGAGGTGATATGCGTTTTGGTGTAAATTTAGGCTCTAGAGTTTAGAGTTCTACTCCTTCATGTGTTTTTTTTTTGTTTGTTTTCTTTCTTTTTGTTTTGTTTTGTTTCCCTTAGTTTGGCTAATCTGAGCCAGTTATACAAAAATTATTTTACTAGAAAATGATCAACGTGCTGATGGGGCTGGTTCAGGCTCTGAATGATTTTCTGGTTCACTTGCAACATTTAACCAGGTTGAAGTTTTGTTTTGTTTTGTTTTTAAGCCAATCTAAAAGTATACACAAAACCTGTTTCTTCCTGGTTTTACTTACCAGTTTTCAGTAAATGCCAATTATTGATGTTCCAAAATATACCTTAAAATGTGATTTTTAAGAAATCTAATCATCCTTTCTTGGCTCTTGAAACATTTCTATAACTTTATTGAATATTGACATGGAAGAGGCTCCACACACAAAAACTCTTTATAGGTTCTCATATATTTTGATGATGATGTTTGTGGTAGATGAATATTGTGCTACATGGAAGGAAAGTGGCTTCTGTTCTGGAATATTACTTTGGTCAGTTAGGAATCAGATATGCCTCACATAAAGGGTTCATAAAGGCTGTACAATTCCACTGTCCTACATCAGGCAAGGAGCATAAAATAACTCTTCAGGCCTTTATTCACCCAAATTGAATGTGTTTCATAAGAAATTCTACTCAGAGAGAAAGTCTGCAAACTGAGAAAATTATATAGCAATCATGTTTTCCTAACCCAAAAATAAAATACCAAGATGGAAAAGTTCACAGCACTTTATGCCCTACACACTCCCCTACGACCATCTGGAAACAAGACTGAACTGAGAGGAGGGACTGTGGACTCTCAGAGGGCTCAATATCAAGAGTCTGTGCAATAACTTCGAGATCCTTCTTTGATTAGCTGTGTTTTCTCATTTGCATTTGTAGGCTGGAGAAAAACTGGACAGTCCACATCTAAAAATAAACAAAGCAAAGCAATAAACACTTTCATCATGTTACAGTTCTTTTAATGAAGCAAGTGATAGGTATTTTTGTTGAAATCATGACTGGCAAATCAACTCAATTCATAAGATATCAATATATCCACCATTTTAAGGACTTCAAAAGGGAGGAGGCACTGTCTTTACTCTTTATTCAAGTTTTGTCAGTTATGGAATTATAAAACCAAAGCACCAAACCCAGCTGTCACCTGGAGGGTACTTGCTGAACCTGGTGAACTTGAACTTTAGTTTTCACCATCTTGTGGGGATACAGATAGAACCATCACATATAGTTGTGCAGATTGGAAACTGAA
Source organism: Rhinopithecus bieti (assembly GCF_001698545.2). Lineage (NCBI taxonomy): Eukaryota > Metazoa > Chordata > Mammalia > Primates > Cercopithecidae > Rhinopithecus > Rhinopithecus bieti. The sequence continues at coordinate 216,659 of NW_016804965.1, forward strand.
CATTATCAAAGGGCACCTTTCATATAGACTACAATGTATATCTACAGGGAAGGTATAGTTTATATGAAAGATGCAGCCTGGCATCAAGTAGTGTACAATTGGATGACTGGCCCTTCTTGGGACAGCAGTCAAAACTGGGAGTTTGCTTAGAGGGAGAGTCTAATAGAAATCTCCTCAGATAAAGCTAGTGCCCAAAATGGTTATGCTGTCTCTAAAATCACTAAATCTACTCCTAAATCTACAGAGAGATTTGTTAGCCTTTAATTTGGGTGCTAAGTTGAGAAATCTGCCCTAAAAATGTTTAATGGCAAGCCAATGAATATACAAGTTGGCCGACCAAGTTTTCACAACCTCTGTGTTCTAAGAAACCTCAAGATGATAGTTTAGTTTAAAGAGGTCCAGTGCAAGATGTGCTCTCAGGCACTTAGTAAAAGTGAATGACCTCACCTTCAACCTAGGCCTCAAAATATCATCAGAAAATTGCAAGAAACATGAGCTCATAGTAAAAACAATTAGAGGTAGAGAAATAGATGTGTGGGTGTGTCAAAGAGAGAGAGAGAATGAGAGAGAGACAGAGAGAGACAGAGAGAGAGCGATTACATATAGAAACAATGCATACTAAGATCCAATATAAACAGCAGAAGGCTGTTTATCAGACCCAGAAAGACTTCAAGAACTGCATTTATCAGACACAGAATACAAAATAATTAAATTAAATAAAATTTAAAAAGTAATTAATTTAATTACTTTAAAAGTAATTAAATTAAATTAAATAATAGACCTTAAAATTTTAAAGAGAATTTCTGGAGATTAAAACATGGAAAAAACCTTCATGAATTGGCTTAACAGCTAAAGAAAGAATTAGTGAAGTAGAAAACAGGTTGCAAGAGATCATCCAAAATTTAACAGAGACAAAGAGAAAAATATAAAAGAGGTTAAAGGACATGATGGAAAGAATTGTAAGGTCTAACATATCTAACATAACTTTCAGAAAGAAATAAAAAAAAGGAGACACAATATTTGAAGATTTGATGGCAGAGACTATTCTAGAATTGATGAAATACACCAATCCATAGAACCAGCCAGGATAAATTAAAGAGCACAGTGATTCCCTGTTGTAATTCCAGCACTTTTGGAGGTTGAAGCAGACGGATCACGAGGTCAGAAGATGACCATCCTGGCTAACATGGTGAAACTCCGTCTGTACTAAAAATCCAAAAATTAGCTGAGTGTGATGGCGCACACCTGTAGTCCCAGCTACTCGGGAGGCTGAGGCACGGAGAATCACTTGAACTTGGGAGGTGGAGGTTGCAGTGAGCTGACATCGTGCCACTGCACTCCAGCCTGGTGACAGAGTGATACTCTGTCTAAAAAAAAAAAAAAGAGAGAGAGAAACCCATCTTTAAAACATCTTAGTCACATTGAAGAACAAAAGACAAGGATTTTGGGCCAGGTGCGGTGGCTCACGCCTGCAATCCCAGCACTTGGGGAGGCCAAGGCAGGCAGATTACCTAAGGTCAGGACTTTGAAACCAGCCTGGACAATGTAGTGAAACCCCATCTCTACAAAAAATACAAAAAAACAAATTAGCCAGGCATGGCAGCAGGCGCCTGTAATCCCAGCTACTCGGGAGGCTGATGCAGGAGAATCACTTTAACCTGGGAGGCAGAAGTTGCAGTGAGTCAAGATTGTGCCACTGCACTCTAGCCTGGGAAACAAGAGCAAAACTCCGTCTGAAAAAAAAAAAAAAAGACAAGGATTTTAAAAGCAATCTTACTTGTCAATAGCAAATATGGAAGCTAAAACTGTGGAACTAAAAAACTATGAAACTATGTCTCCAATATACTGAAAGAAGACATCAATCTATATTTATTGACAAACTCTCTTAATAAGTTACATTTCTTTTTTAAAAGAGCATGATAAAGATGTTTTCAGACAGTAAAAACAAATTTTTCTAACGGCAGACTCAATTTAAAAGATATAATTCAGGCAGAAACAGTTATCAGATGAAATAACTGAGTTGTAAAAAAAAATTTTTTTAAACAGTAAATATGTCAGTAAAACCAAATAATTATTGAATATAAAACAGTAATAAAATGTGTGAGGCTTAAAATTGAGAAAATCTAAAATATGAAAGTAATGTATAAGTCAGAAAGAGGTTGATCAGGGTTAAAGTGTTATAAAATTCTTGTATTGTTCAAGAGGAGAGTAAAGATAATAATTGGCTTTAAATTTTGACAAATTAAGTATGTTTGATAAATTTTCAGGGTAATTCCAAAAGAACAGAAAAGAGAATATAATTTCCAAATCAGAGGACAGAAGGAAATTAAATAAGAAAAGACACTCTGACAATTTAAAAGAAAATAAAAGAGAAATAGAAAAAAACATGTCAACTAAAAGTGATAAATAAAATGATAAAAAATTACCAAAAGTTAGGTATATGTATATATCTTATTATGTATCCAGCAGTGTTCTTAGCACTTTATGTATATTAACTCACTCAAAGTTATAATGATGCTATGAGGTAAGGTTGTTATTATAACCATTTTACAAATGAGAAAACGGGGGCACAGACTGTGTAACTAGGCCAGCGTTACACGGGTAGGAAGTAATAGAGCTGATATTCAAACCAAGGCAGTGTTTCTCAGATGTCTGTTCTCTTCAAGACTATTTCTATATTGCCTCTCACAAAAGTAGGTTAATAGAAAAGATCAAAATACATTATATTGATGGTAATAAATACCAATGGATATAATACTCTATTTAAAAGAAAAATATTGTCAGACCGAATTTTAAAAACCCAAGCTGCATTAAAAAATAAGGATAAAAGTAGAGAGTAAAATGATGAAAACATATTTACCACACAAACACTGGTGGGAAGAAAGCTAATGTAAGTATATTTTAACAGACAAAATAAAATATAAGGCAAAAGCATTTCTGGAGCTAGAAGTAACTCCATAATAATAAAATGTTTAGTTCACCAAGTAGCTGTAAATATTCTAAAGTTATATACACTAATAACATAACCTCAAAATCAAAATCATAAATCAAAAATCAAGAGAACTCTATAGAGGAACAGAAGACTTCATCATCACAATGGAAAATTTGACTGCTTTCAGCACCTAACTCATGAAATCAAGCAAGGAAATCTTATGTAGAATTTGAAAAGGACTACGTCGTGGACTGAATTGTGTCTCCCCCAAAATTCGTATGTTGAAGTCCTAATTCCTAGTACCTTACAGTATGATCATATTTGGAGATAGGGTCTTTAAAGAGGTAACTAAATTAGACGGAGGTCACCAGAGTGGGCCCTAATCCAATAGGACTGGTGTCCTTACAAGAAGAGATTTGGACACCGAGGAAACACCATGTGAAATCACAGGGAGATGAACAGCTACCAAACAAGAAGAGGGGTCTCAGAAGAAACCAACCCTGCTACCTTGATCTCTGACTTCTGACCTCCAGAACTGTGAGAGAATAAATTTCTGTTGTTTAAAGCCCCAGTCTGTAGTAGTTTGTTATGGCTGCCTTAGCAAACTAATATATACAATAAATTAGCTTTATGCAATAGACATATATGGAACAATGAACCTAACAAATGCAGAATGTGTTGTTTTGAAGCAATGTGGAACATTTATAAAAATTGGCTAAGTTCCAGGCTGTACAGCAAGTTCTAAGACATTTCAAAGCACTGGTATCATAGTGTTGACATTTTCTAATCACAGAGCAGTCAAGTTAGATACAAACAACAACTAACCTCGAAATCCCAAGATTGAAAATTAAGATATACACAGGCCTAGCTTATAGATTAAAGAAAAAAATCATAATAGAAATCAGAAAATATTTAGAACTCAGATGATGAGAACAATATAAGAACGTCTGTGTGTGTGTGTGTGTGTGTGTGTGTGTGTGTGTGTGTGTGTGAAGCTGAAGTATAACTTATAGGAAAATTTAAAATTTATAGTCTTAAATTTTTAATGTAAGAACAGAGGAAGGACTGAAAATTAAGAAGCATAAAAGGAAGTTTGAAAATGAACAAAATAAACTGAGAAGAAAGAAAGAGAAATTAAGTAGAACCAATCAACAAAACCAAAAGTTGTTTATTTGAGAAGACTGATAAGATCTGGTGAGAATGGCTAAAAAAAAAAAAAAACAGAGAGAAAGCAGAAATGACCAATGTAAAGAATAAAAAATAGAACAATCATGCAGATACTATAGATGTGTAAAAGGTAAGAGGAAATCTTGAAGAAATCATTTTTTCTTTTTGTAAATAAAAAAGAAGGGAAATCCAACTGGTCTATAAACATTAAATAAATTAAATCAATAGTTTAAAATTTGCACAGTTACACGCTAGCCCAGAAAGTTCTTCAAAATCCTGTAGAAAGAATCCTAGTATTACACAAACTCTCCAAGAGAAGTAAAAAACAAAGGAATACTTTGCAATTTATTTCATGAGGCATAATCTCGATACAAAATACAGTAGGGAAAGTTTGAGGAAGGGAAATTATAGACCACTCTCACTCATTAACATTGTCACAAACATCTCAAACAAAATATTGACAGCTCATTTCATCAAATAATAAAATAGTTAACACATGAAGACTACACTGAGTTTAATTATCTAAGGAGTAGAAGGTTGCTTTAATATTGGAAAACTAATTCATATAATTCATCACATTAACAGATCAAAGGAGAAAAATCAGGACCATCTCAATTGATGAAGAAAAAATATTTGATAAAATTTTAATCCACAATCAAATATGAAGTTCTAACAAAATATGAATAGAAGACAATTTTCTTAACCCAATCAAAAACCTATAGCAAACTTACTAATTATGATGCAATCCTGAAAGTACCTTCTTTTCAACATTTTACTAGTAGTCTTGGCAAACACAGAAAGGCAAGAGAAAAAACTGGGTTCACATACTTGGTGTGGTTTAAAAAATAAAGAAAAAATGATAAGAGATGGAAAGGAAGAATCAAAACTGTCAGTACTCACAGATTGGACAAACAGTTATGTAGAAACCCTAAAGAATCTACAGGTAAATAATTAAAATTAGCAAGAGAGTTTAGCTAGTTTCTTGGATTCAAAATCAATGTTTTAAAAGTACATTTCTATATGCCAAAAGCAAGTAGAAAATACATATATAATTGATTGATAGTAAGAAAATGGTAAAGTATTCAAAATAAATATAACTAAAGATACAGAAAATACATCCTTAGTGAAAGCCAATAAATGGTGAAATATACCATGTCACATATTAAAAGACTCAAATTCTTAAAGGTGTCAATTGTACCTGTGGATCTGTAGATTCACTGCAATTCTAACCAAGATCCTAAAAAGTTTTGCTTAGGGAATTCTTGTTAAAGAACTTGACAAAAACCTGATTTTGAGATTTATATAAGAAAGCAAAATACTACGGATATATGACTCTCCTGAAGTACAAGGGAGGAGGACTTGCTTAAACAGATATTAGGGATTATTATAAATGGGCTTGGTATTGCATAAAATAAACAAAATCACCAATGGACTAGAACAGAAAGCCCAGAAACTGCTCCATATATCTATTGAAACTTAATGCTTATCAAAACCAAAATTAGAAATCAGTGTGCTGAAACAATTTGTTTTCTATCTGGAAAAAAAATGAAATTGGAGTCCCACATCATACCACATGTAAAAAATCAATTCCAGGTGATTAAACTCTTATATGTGTAAAGGCAAAACTATAAAACTTTGAAAATCTATATCAGAGAATATCTTTATATGTTTGAGTTAGTACAGGAATTCTTAATCAAAACACAAAAATCACTAAACATAAAGGCAAAGACTGAAAGCCTGTCAACATTAAAATCAAGAACTTTGATTCATCAAAAGATGCCATAAAGAGTAAAACACCAAGTCACAAACTGGGAGAATATGTTTTAAATAAACATAATCAATGAAGAATCAATATCCAGCATATTTTAAAAATCAGTAAGGAAAAGGCAGATGATACAATCTTAAAACCTGCAAAAGATCTGAATGGGCATTTCATAGAAGGGGAAACCCCAATGAACCATGAACATATGAAAAGATGTTCAACTTTAATCAAGGAGATAAAAACTAGAACCGCAATGGCACACCGTTTACCACCTACAAGATTGTCACACATTTACCATCTGGGGATGTCAAATGTAGACAAGGGTGTGGGGCAACAGGGACTCTCGTTAACTGTTAGTGGGAATGTAAATTAGTGCAATGATTTTGCAGAACTGCTCAGTGTTACCTAATGAGTTATATAAGTGTGTATCCTTTGACTAAATAATTACATCCTCTGTATACATATACCTAGAAAAACTCTAGCATTCATGCACTAGAAAATACATGCAAGAACATTCATAGCAGCACCGTTTGTAATGGCAAATGTGGACGGTACTCAAATGTCCATTAGCAGTAGAATGGATAAGTAAATTATGGGATGGCCTCCCAAAATATTATACAACAGTGAAAATACATGAATGACAGCCACAATGTGAATGAATCTCAGAAGGACAACGCTGAATGGAGCACACATAGACATAAAATGGGAATAACAGACACTGTGGGCTGCTAGAGTGGGGAGGGGAGAAGGGGGCATGGGTTAAAAAACTAACTATTGGGTACTATGCTCACTACCTGGGTAACAGGATCTGTACCCCACACTTCAGCATCTCACAATATACCATGTAGCAACCCTGCACATGTACAGGGTTTAAAATAAAAGTTGAAACTATTTTTTAAAAAAAGAAATATTACACAGTAAAAATAAAGCAAGCTGAAGAAAGATAATTATTGCGTATAAATCTATTCATTTGGAGTTCAAAAATAGGGAAAACCAAGCAGTATGCCATTAGGATTATAAATAAAGTTGTAATACTAAAAAGAATAGCAAGAACTGGTCACACATGATTTAAGATCATTACATCTGAGGAGGGAAGAGCAAACAAGGAGCTCTAAAGGTGATGGTAACATTCTTTTTCTGAGGTAGAAACCCAGGTCATATTTATTTGTATCTATTTAATATTTGAGAAAAACAACAGATAAAGGAGTTAGGTAAATTATCCCCAGAACCTCAACTAGTAACTTAGAGAGCTGAGGCCTGAGCCAGGATTGTCTGACTCCGCAGCCCTCTGTCCTAGTCCCTGGGGTAGACTGCCCTCAAGTTAGCTGGTGTAAAAGGCTGAGTCACCTTTTTGCTGTCCCTTTTCGGGAATTTTAATACCTTCCTTAGGCCTGTGATATCCTCCACTCGCTATGCTGCATGAATTTGCAGAGAACAAAGGACTCTCCTTTTCTGAAGGAAGGGTGTTCAGTTTCTTTCTCTAGTCAAATCTTGGCCTACCTTCTCCCCTACTATATATTTTTAAGATTGAAATGAGATTCACATAACTTAAAACCAACCACTTTAAAATGAACACTTCAGTGGCATTGAATACAAATACAGCTAATGTATGACTCACACTTTGTCTAATTGCAAAACATTTTTATCTCCCCAAAAGGAAACCCAGTCCCCATTAAACAGTTGCTCCCTATTTTTCCTGTGCCACAGGCCCTGGCAACCAGCAATCTACTTTCTGCCTCTTTGGATTTACCTATTCTGAATATTTAATATAAATCGAATCGTACAATGTCTGTCCTTTTGTGTTTGACTTCTTCCATCTAGCATGATCTTCCCAGGTTCATCCACATTGTAGCATCCACATGTATCACTACCTCATTGCTTTTTACGGCTGAATAATATTTCACCTCCCCTCTATATTTTTGCATTGTTCTCCATGGAGTCTCTCAAGTCCTTTTCCCCCTTTCCTAGGTAATCCTACCACTCTTGCACTTCTCTAGCAAACTGTTGGGGATTCCAGCTACTTCCAATTATCATGTTTCATTTTGATGGTTTGAACCTTTGTCTAAGCATATCTCAGTTTGGGTTTCTTTGCAAAAATAGTCATTGCACAACTTCTGCTTCATTCGATTACCTGATAAAACTATTCAATAGAACAGTGCAATATGACTCTACCTGCCTTGCCTGGCATGCAAAGCGCCATTCACCATCTTATCCACAAGAATATGGAGAGAGGCTGTGATAGTTCTTTGCTTGTACTAAGATTGGTCCCTTCTAGAGTGCACCATCCCCAGAGTCCCCTACCCCTCAACTCCTCCTCCTTCTTAAAGTCTTCTTTAAATGTCACTTCCTGGGAAAGTGTCCTCAACCTGCATGCAGGTGAGGCCCCAAGTGCTCACTTTCACAGCCCCTGTACTTCTCCTTTGGCAGGCTTATGTACCTGTAAATTAACTAGTTCTCTGTGTGATTATTTATTTAATATTTTTGTCCCCATCTCCCTTGCTAGTTTGTAAGGTCCAAAGTACCAGGAACTATGTCTTTACTTTCTCTAGCCCCTGGTATAGCATCAGGCAAATACTAAGTGATCAGTAAATGTTTGCTGTCCGAAGACTATCTCAATAAACCTGACCAGTCAGTTTGCTCACTGAAACTTGATGGCCAAAAATCAAAGAAATCTTGGGTTCACTTTGAGCTGCTTTTTTGGGGGAGCATTCAGAGCTGACAAACCTGTCCAACTGCTCTGCCCTAAGACCTTGATGGGACTTTCTTGCTGTTTCCGTATAAAGAAGAAGCACAGCATTCTTGACTAGTTGCAAGCATTGTTTTCCATACATTATTTCTAGAAATTGATTCCTTTTGATTGGGGGAAAGGGGTAGGAAGAAGCATGAAATGTGGGGAGTGGCAAAAAGGAGAAAGATGAATTTAATCTCTTCCTTGGTGCCTTTTTCCTGGGCAGTAAGATGTGATAAATACTAAATAGCAATGTAATAAATGTCGCAATATCTTGGCCAAGAGCGAGAGTCTAATTACAAGCCATATGGCCTCTTCATCTCAGTGGTTTTGTGGTTGTGAATGTATTTGGGTTTTATCCAGGTGAGTGGCAAGAACAGTTAAGCAGTCAACAGATTTTCTATGAACTGAATCTCACATTTTAGATCCAAGGTCAATAGTATAAAACTCTTTTCTTTTATTCTCCCTCCTTTAAAAAAATTTGGGCAATCATGACTCAGTTTTTTGTTTTGTTTTGTTTAGGGTTTTTGTTTTGTTTTGTTTTGTTTTTTAGGGTTTAGCTGGAAATTTTGGTTGGAGGTCATTTTACTGCCTTCAGCTTGGAAAAATCAAACTGAATTTAGCTCTTACATTGTGGGTTTGCTTTGCCAAGGTGTACAGAGGTAACTGATTCCAATTTGGGCTCTTGCTCCATACCTTCTCTCTCTCTCTCTCTCTCTCTCTCTCTCTGTCACACACACACACACACACACGCATGCATGCACGCACACATACTACATACACACACATTGTCCCACGAAATAAAGCTCTCTCTCAAGATGGTCTGTAAGGCCCTCATAGTAGAATTCTATTTCATTGTGGTCTTCAGCTGCTAGAGGAGTATAGGGTCTAGGTGAGCTTTTTTTAAACATACCACCCAAAATTTCACAAAGTAGAACTCCTAATTTGTGAGCATATGAAAGTAAGGGAAATAAGTTGGTACCTATTACCTTTTACCTTTAAGGTTTCAAATTTTCAAAGACAACAAAACTGGGGAAGTGTTCCCCCAAGACACTATCTATCTTCCATTTGATCTTGATTGATTCATAAGAACAATAGAATGCCTCTGTGTTCTTGGGATCCCATTGGGAGTATATTTCTATTTTAAGAAAGACATAGGAATCCACTTTTAAGTTCTGTAGTTGCCAGTGAATACTGAAGATGCCACTGTTTGAACTTTCCCCCATTTATTTCTTAAAGGTAGAAGCTGGATTATATTTTCTGATATGGTTTAAAGGGACATAAAAACCCAAACAAATCTATCCCCTTTGCTGCCAAATCCCACACTGTACCACCACTATTGAACAGAGTTTGGTACAATTTTATATCGTCAAAAGGTATCTTAGACTTCAACTAGAGTCAAGGACTAGGCATGTTTGAATATGCACACAATAACAAATACACAAGACAAAGTCTTAGATATATAATTAGAATTGTTAAAACTCTCTTAAAGCAGGTGAGAAATATTTCTAATAGTTTTTATAAGTCAACAATTAAGAAGGATTTGATATTTCAAATTTGGATTTTCATAAATTAAGAAATAGTTATAATGTCCTATAACATGTACTTAAAAGTGAAATTTGTGGTGTTTGGTCAAATCTCATTTTGAGTAGGAATCCCTATGTGTCAAGAGAGGTGACTGGATCATGGAGACGGTTTCCCCCAAGCTGTTCTCATGATAGTGAGTTCTTACAAGATCTGATTGGGTTAAAAGTGTGACACTTCCCTTTCACTCACTCCTCTCTCTCCTGTCACCTTGTGAAGAAGGTGTTTGCTTCTCCTTCACCTTCCTCCATGATTGTAAATTTCGTGAGGCCTCCCCAGCCATGCAGAACTGCGAGGTCCATTAAACCGCTTTTGTTTATAAATTACTCAGTCTCAGGTGGTATTTTTATAACAGAGTGGCATTTTCATAACAGACTAATACAGAAAATTGGTACAGGCAGAGTGGGGTACTGCTATAAAGACAACCTGAAAATATGGAAGTGACTTTGGGATTGGGTAACAGGCAGAGGTTGGAACAGTTTGGAGGGCTCAGAAGAAGACAGGAAGATGTGGGAAAGTTTGGAACTTTCTAGATACTTGTTGAATGGCTTTGACCAAAATGCTGATAGTGATATGGACAATGAAGTCCAGGCTGAGGTCATCTCAGACAGAGATGAGGAACTTGTTGGGAACTGAAGCAAAGGTCACTCATGCTATGCTTTAGCAAAGAGACTGACAGCATTTTGCCCCTGTCCTAGAGATCTGTGGAACTTTGAACTTGAGAGAGATGATTTAGGGTATCTGGTGGAAGAAATGTCTAAGCAGCAAAGCATTCAAGAGGTGATCTGGCTGATTCTGAAAGCCAGTTATACGTGTTCACAAAGAGATGGTTTGAAATTGGAATTTATGTTTAAAAGGCAAGCAGAGCATAAGGTTTGGAAAATTTGTAGCCTGACTATATGACAGAAAAGAAAAATCCATTTTCTGGGGAGGAATTCAAGCCTGCTGCAGAAATTTACGTAAGTAACGAGAAACTGAATGTTAATAGCCAAGATCATGGGGAAACTGTCTCCAGGGCATGTACAGACCTTCACAGAAGGCCCTCCAATCACAAGCCTGGGGACCTAGGAGAAAAAAAATGGCTCCTTGGGCCAGGTCTAGGGCCCCACTGCTCTGTGCAGCTTCAAGACTTGGTGCCCTGCACCCAGCCACTCCAGCTCCAGATGAGGCTGAAAGGGGCCAAGGTACTCTTCAGAGAGTGCCTCAAACCTTGGTGGCTTCTACATGGTATTGGGCCTGCTGGTGTGCAGAACACAAGAGTTGAACTTTGAGATCCTCTGCCTAGATTTCAGAGGATGTATGGAAATGCCTGGATGTCAAGGCAGAAGTCTGTTGCAGGGGTAAAACCCTCATGGAGAGCCTCTGCTAGGGCAATGCAGAAGGGAAATATGGGTTTGGAGCCCCCACACACAGTCCCCACTGGGGCACTGCTTAGTGGAGCTGTGAGAAGAAGGCCACCATCCTCCAGACCCCAGAAAGGTAGATCCATCAATAGCTTGCACCAAGAGCCTGGAAGAGTCACAGGCACTCAATGCCAGCTAGGAAAAGCAGCTGCAAGGGCTGTACCCTGCAGAACCCTGCAAAGCCACAGGGACAGAGCTGCCCAAGGCTGTGGGAGCCCACCTCTTGCATCACCCTGCCCTGGATATGAGACATAAAATCAAAGGAGATTTTGGAGCTTTAAGATTTAATGACTGCCCAGCCAGGTTTCAGACTTGTCTGGGGCTTGTGGTCCCTTTGTTTTGACCAGTTTCTCCCATTTGGATTGGGAACATTTACCCAATGCCTGTACCTCCATTGTATTTTGGAAGTAACTAACTTGCTTTTGCTTTTACAGGCTCATAGGTAGAAGAGACTTGTCTTGTCTCAGATGAGACTTTGGACTTGGACTTTTGAGTTAATGCTGGAATGAGTTAAGACTTTGGGGGACTGTTGGGAAGGCATGATTTGTTTTGAAATGTGAAAAGGACATGAGATTTGGGAGGGGGCAGGGGCAGAATGATATGTTTTGGCTCTGCGTCCCTATCAAATTTTATCTCAAATTTTAACTTTCATGTGTCAACGGAGGGACCTGGTGAGAGGTGACTGGATTATGGGGCTGGTGTCCCTTATCCTGTTCTCACGATAGTGAGTGAGTTCTCATGAGATCTGAAGGTTTAAAAGTATGGCACTTCCCCTTTGCTCACTCTCTTTCTCTCACCTGCTGCCCTGAAGAAGGTGCTTGCTTCTCCTTCACTTTCTGCCATGATTGTAAGTTTCCTGAGGCGGCCTCAGCCATGTAGAACTGTGAGTCAATTAAACTTCTTTTGCTTATAAATTACCCATTCTCTGGTTGTATCTTTATAACAGTGTGAAAACAGACTACTACAGTAACTGAATTCAAATCATACATGTATTTCCCTAGTTAACCCCTGTTCCTTTCTCTTATTTGTTCATACAGTAAGATATAAGAAGACAAAGTGTTAAGTAGCTATTACTTTTATTCTGGAGTAAAGATTGCCCCATAGTAGTTTTACTATACTTTGCATCTTGACATTTCTGGATAAAAGATGGGGAGAATAATAGAAGAAAGAACTGCTAACCATATTTCCTTAAAATCAGTGCTCATGTACGAAAAATTAATTTCCTGTGGTAATCTTCATATGCTGGTCAAATCTCCAAGTACAGTATAATAATCTGTAACATTGCATTTAGATGGGTAATTAATATAAAGCCCTGGTTCCACTTAGTCTTCCCCATCCCACCTTGTCTCATCTTAATTTGTTTTCTCCTTCCCTAAAACCAGAGTATTATGCTCTGGAGGCATTTTGTCTTTTTCCTTGCCAGTGAGGATTGGCTGCTCTGTTCTTTTAAACATCCTTATATAATGTAGATTTTAAAATGTAAATGTAAAGTTAGCTAATAGTTCCTTCGAAGAAAAATTCTGTTGGCAAAAGTCATCAAACTTGAAATCCCGATTTATAGTCCACATGAGGAAATATCCTCAGTAGTGGCTATATAACTTGCCAAACCCAGTTCAAAATGAAAATGTGAGGTACCTTATTCAAAAATTAAGAATTTTAAGACAGTAACAGCACAGCAGCAAACAAAGTGCTAGAAATCTTAGTGCAACAAGGCAAGAAAAAGAAACAAATGGAATACGGATGTGAATGGAAGAAATAAAACTGTTTCTATTTGTAGATGATATAATTGTCTGCATAGAAAATCCCAAGGAATTTACACACTCACAAAAATCCAAACTGTTAAATGAGTTTAGCAAAGACATGGGATACAAAGGCAACACAGAAAGAAATTGTAAATACTTGCAATGAACAACTGCAAACAAAATTAAAACCAATGCCACTTACAATAGCTCTCTCCAAAATGAAATACTTAGGTACCCATTTAACAAGACATACCAGCTTTGTATGCTGAAAGCTACAAAATGTTCATGAAAGAAATCAAATGAGACCTGGGTAAGTAGAGATACATACTGTGTGATGGATTGGAATATTCAACATAGTAAAGATGTCAATTCTTTCCAAGCGGATCTACAAATTTAATGCAATTTCAATAAAAATCCCAGCAGGAGTCTTCTGTAGATATAGACAACTTGATTCTAAAATTTATATGCAAAGCAAAGATACTAGAAGAGCCAAAATAATTTTGAAAAAAAAAATAAAGTTGGAAGAATCACACTACCTGATTTTAAGGCTTACTTTAAAGCTGCAAGACAGCAAGACAGTGTGGAATTGATGAGATCACATTTCTCTGTCTGATGAATGGCAACAGAGGAACTGTAGACATTTTGGGGATTTGATTAAGGGGATAAAGAGTTAGGGATAGGTTTCAGTTGAATTTAGTGGGATATGTTTTTGTGGTTTGCGGCAACTCTGTGTGTAGTTAATTATTGTTAGCCCTACAAGTGTAGAAATGACTTTAGGTAGATTCCTACACATCGATCAATGGGACGGACTAGAGAATACAGGAATAGGTCCATAGAAATATGACCAATTTTTTTTTTTTTTTTTTGAGACAGAGTCTTGCTCTGTCGCCCAGGCTAGAGTGCAGTGGCACAATCTCTGCTCACTGCAACCTCTGCTTCCCAGGTTCAAGCAATTCTTGTGCCTCAGCCTCCTGATTAGCTGGGATTACAGGCACCTGCCACCATGCTCGGCTAATCATTGTATTTTTAGTAGAGACAGGGTTTCACTGTGTTGGTCAGACTGGTCTTGAACTCCTGGCCTCAAGCGATCCACCAGCCTCAGCCTCCCAAAGCTGGAATTACAGATGTGAGCCACCCTGCCTGACCCTGGCCAACTAATTTTTGGCAAAGAGGGAAAGACAATTCAATGAACAAAGGATACATAGTAGAAGCCGTGTAGAGGATACATAGACCATTTTCAGCAAATGGTCTTAGAACAATTAGATTCCATATTCAAGAAAAAAAAAGAGTCTGGACCTAAACCTCACACTTTATATGAAAATTAACTCAAAATGGGTCATAGATCTAACTGTTAAACATAAAACTCAAAAACTTTTAGAAAACATTGGAGAAAGTCTTTATGACATAAAGGTAGTCTGAGTTCTCAACATAACACCAAAATAAAGCACAATCAATTTAAAAAGAACTGATAAATATGATTTTATCAAAATTTTCCTCTGCAAAGAAGCAGGAAAAGGGCGCAATAATATGTGGATACCACACTTTGGTAAAACAAAAAAAAAATGTACACAAAAATTGTGTAAATGTAATTGTGTTTTGGTATCCTTGAGTGGTGCCTGAGGGTGGACTGTAGAGTTAATGTGGACTCTACGCCCTCCTTTGGTGGTTGAATTTTTATGGGCATCTCTTACTTATAAACAAAGTCCTAAACCTCCTCACCACAGGCAGCTTTCAAATGAGCAGCTGGCTGGAAAAGCCATGCAGAGGTGAGGGTTGATTCCTCAGATTCCTCCCAAGTCTAAAATCCTAAGATTTTATGATTAAATCCTACCTAAGAATGAAGGATTCCCCAAGTAAGAAAAAGTTTGCCATTTTTTAATTAAGTTTTAGAATCACTAAAATAAGATTCTTAAAGCCCTAATGTCATACTAGTGCCTTCTAATGGATTCAAACCTTGATGAATGCTGTTTATTCTTTGTCTTGCGTCACTTGATTTTTAAGTGGCTAGTAGACTCTTTCAAGTGTATTTTCTTAAAGAACCTTAAGTGGGTTCCCTTCTTTTGCAGAGCGGATGCAAGTGCAGTCCATTTAATGGACCACAGTCCAGAAAGCTTAGTCTTCAGATGAAGTCTGATTTTCATTCTTAACCATCCTGAACTCTGGGTTAGTGGAGTACAAACGTGAATCTAGCTAATACAACTAACTGCAAATAAGGCACAGTTCCTTAAAAGGAAAGGGTAGATCCAAGAACAGTGCTGGATTTACTGCACAGTTAATGAAACTTAAGCTCAAGGATCCTCACCTGTGCACAGCCTTCCAAGGGCCTATTGGGGCCCTAAAGATGTATTCATGTTTTTTGTAATTTGCAAAAGAAAGATATTTTGGCCGCAATCAACAAAAACATCTCTTTCCACTTTGACTTCCCTTCCGTCACATTTCTCTGTCTGATGAATGGCAACAGAGGAACTGTAGACATTTTGGGGATTTGATTAAGGGGATAAAGAGTTAGGGTTAGGTTTCAGTTGAATTTAGTGGGATATGTTTTTGTGGTTTGCAGGAACTCTGTGTAGTTAATTATTGTTAGTCCTACGAGTGCAGAAATGTCTTTAGGTAGACTCCCACAGCTCACTGTGCCAATTCACTTGCTGAGGGGACATGAAAATCTAAACCAGAGGTGATGTTACACAATGTGAATGTGTCCATTGGGCTCTGATGCTGGGATTATTAGATGGAGTAAGGACAACAAGGTTTGAAATGTACAAAATCAAAGGTGTTCTGTGGAAATTTCCTCCAAATCTTACATCTTCTATATGAAATAAATTATATAGGTGTTTTCCTGAATTTGACAACAATCCCTAAAAATGTAGACAACATTATCAATAATGAGTCATAAAGCTAAAATAAACTTTTCTAATTTACCAGTAATAAAACTTTTTGATCAAACATGCTAGAGGAAAGGCAGATTTTTCTATTTTTTTCATAGAAAATATTACAAAATGGCCAGGTGTGGTGACTCACGCCTGTAATCCCAACACTTTGGGAGGCCAAGGCAGGAGGATCACGAGGTCAAGAGATCAAGACCACTCTGGCTAATACGGTGAAATCCCATCGCTACCAAAAACACAAAAAATTAGCCAGGTGTGATGGCACATGCCTGTAGTCCCATCTACTCAGGAGGCTGAGGCAGGAGAAATGCTTGAACCTGGGAGGCAGAGGTTACAGTGAGCCGAGATCTTCCACTGCACTCCAGCCTAGGCAACACAGAGACTTCATCTCAATAAAAAGAAAATAAAAAGAAAATACTAAAAAATTATTGCTATATTAATATGAAGAAGCAATCAATGGATATGTAGCCACAAAACCTCAGGGGAAGCGTATTGCAGAGGTGTACCAGAGAGTTAATTAAACAATTGCTATTTTTCTAGATTTTGTGACATTTATGGTATTCTTAAGTATTGAAGCCTTGCAATTTGTTGTGATTTCTTTTTCTCATTCTAAATATATATTCACTTTCAGATTTAATTTTGTGTTCTTTTTCTTAAAGAGGTTTGCCCAAATTGTGTAAATTTCAAGTCCCACAAAATCTGGATCCCTGCATATGAGCTGTTAAATATTTAGAAATAAGATAAAGCTTTTCCTTTTGGTTAAGTATTCTTAATAACATAGTCAAACAGGATCATGGTTTACTTCGTCCAAGATCTGACCTCTGTGATGGAATTGGTAGCTCTGGGGTGTCAGAGCTGAGCACAGTGAGAGACATGTAGATTCATCACCAATCACCCAGCAGGGAGGAAATCTGGGTAGAATCTGGCACCTAGTATGGATTTCTGTTCCAAAAAAGAAATCTTCCACAAAGAAGGTCTACTGAAATGACCTGGTGGAGTTTTTATCTAATTTTAAACAGGAAAGACTGTGGGGTTGTTCAGAGAAGTGTGAAACACTGGATTGGGGATATCTAAGTTCAATTCACCTAGGTTTGGTTTTCCCACTGTAAAGGAAAAGTTCAGTTAGGTTGACCCAGTGGAGGATGTTGAAGATACTCCCCTATCTTGCTGTCTCTTCTGGTCCTCTGTCAGTGACTGAGAACTGGGCTAGGTTGATGGATGTTATGGGAGATCCTGTGGTCTATGGGGCCAGCAATCCCTGACATAATCTTATAACAGTTTCTTTCCTTTACAAGAGCAGATGGGATTCAGACCCTAGGATTGTCATTCTTAGGCAAGCTGTGTCAACGTCATGGACATTTTCCTGAAGAAACAGATATTCCATGCATACATTACTCCTTAACCCATTTACTTGTAATCCTGCTTGCTTGGTCTTCTTGGTGTATACGCCCCCATTAAAAGATTAATTTGTCCTTTTATATCTCAAATAAAGGAAAGGAAAGTTATAATTCTGCTTCACCATGGGCCCACAATTTGGCTTCAAGGTCAGCAATAAAAAATGGTCAGAACACCACCTCTGTTTGCTGGACTGGCCACCTATAGGTCCCCACAGCAAGGGGTCCCAGGTTTCAAGAAAACCCCTTCTGTCCTCTCTGAGCTCCCAATCCTGAAAGAGTCTGGGAGTCTGCACAATTCACATGATTGAAGACCCCTTCCTCTGAGCTAGAGTCAGGGTGGGTAATACCTGGATATTACTTAGCACTGCATTTCATAGGGAATAAAACGTGTGTGGAAGCCTTTAACTGGTCTCTGATGTTTGATGACCTGGAATTTCCATTTCAGTGTGATCAAAAGAATCAGAGTACAACATAGTCCAGAAAAGTAAACTATTCCTAATCTTAGCAGTTCTGATAAAAATGGGCCACTGTCTGAATTATCAAGTAATTCTTTTATTTGGCTGTCTCGGTTTTTTTGAGGATTCAGTGATGAAGTCTGTACTCCAGGATAACTATGAGAGAGAACAATGGGAGAGAATGACAGGAGGATCTTGGCTGTAAGGTGGAGCAGGACAATGGCAGGTCTGACCCCAGCTTCTTTAAACAAAGGCATTGCCCAGAGGCCATGAAGTATTCCTGGTGCTGCGAATCCTGTGAGCTCTCATCTTTCTTTAAACTTTTAAATATTTTTCATTTCTGGATAGAATGAACTTGAATCAAGTACTACATCACAGTCATGCATACACATGGACATATGGAGGTGGGTTAGCAAAGCAAATAGTCCCATCCTTGATGCTGGTTTGGGGCTACTCCTGAAAGAAGCTACATTTCAGATAAAGAAGGACTTCTCTCTCCTAGTTCACCCAAATTCATAATGAAGTCATTAAAAAGAAGCAAAGTCAAGGGTTGGTGACTTTTTTTGATGCCCACTTCCTTCTATTTCAAAGAGGATCCTAAAGGAACTGGCTGAAATGCTTTTTCTGCAAAAAATTTCTACCTTGGTTCTCCTGCCCTGAGCATTTTCATCCAATCCTCCCTGAATCCAGTGCTCACTCTCTTGTAATGAGACCTGAATTGTATTTTCTTTGTTTCATCATCAGCATATTTCGTGATTTTCTTTCTAAAGGCATCAGGAACTGCTTTTCTCTATGCCTGGTAAAGGTATCTGTATTTTCATTCTCCCCAGAAGCTGTACCAAAGCTGACAGTCTGTGAGGTTCCAACCATTTGGTTGTGGGAGTTCTCCTACTACAGTGATAGCTGTCTCTGTGGGACCTGGTGCTTGCTCAGGCCTATGAATGGACACCCACTACCTCTGCTCTCATCGTACCCCACCTTTTTCCATGTCAGATTTGATCTGTGCCTCCAGATCCTCTGGGGACACATAGAAGTCCTCTTCTGGCACTGATGACTTGGGCCGGCAATGCCCACAGCAGCAGTTGCAGCAGCAGCACAGGCAGCAGCAAAAATAGCAGCCTGTCAAGAGGCCAACGATGACAAACAGGGCCTAGGGAAACAGAGGCAAAGCAAAATGAGAATGAGGGGTGACACGGTGAGGGGAGAACCCATGAAATCAAGTCTGCACCCAGTTACCCCCAGAGACCTGAAGACTTCACAGTTCACCCCACAGGCCACATCTTCACCCTCATCCTTACTCCACATAAGAACGATTTCACTTCCTTGAAAATCAATTTCCTGGTAAAGTTTCGCCTAATAAATTAGACCCAGAGGAAATGACTTGTAGCCAAAGTAATGAAGTGTGGAGTTTCTTTTTTTATTCTTAAGCTATATGGTAATCATTATTAAGAGCAGAGCAAAGCAAGACAAAAACCAAAAAACCAACCAACAAAATCTCTGCAGGTTAAACGAGTTAGCAAGCCCCCTGCCCAGAGGAACTGTATCATCCTCACCAGAATGATAAAGAATGAACTGTCCAATACCTCCCCCTCCTACACTCACATTCCTGCTGGTCACCAAGTCCTGGAGAGCTTCTCTCCTCAAGTCTCTTGTATCCTCCCTCATGCTTTTATCCTGGCCAGCAGGGCTTCAGAACAGACCTTCAGTATGTCTAGTCTGGACACTTCAGCAGCCTCCCAACTGGCCTCCCTGCCTCCCCTCTGGCCTCCCTCAAATCCCTGCTGCGCATTGCTGATAGAGTGAACTTTCTGAAACACATGTTATTTTGAACCCAGGCAATGGCGCTCCTGCCTCTGAGATACAGCCAAGTTCCTTATGATGGTGATCTGGCTCTGCCAATGCCTCCCTGCACCAGCACAGCCCTGTTCTTGCCTTTCCTTGCCTCTTATAGCTCTGCTCTCCCTGTGGATTCATCTGTTTGGACGTCCACCTCCCAGTTCCCCAGTCACCTAACAAAATATCCACCTGGTGTGTAAGACTCATCTTAAAGATCCCTTCTATGACATTTTTCATGATCCTGCCCCAAACAATGACTCCCTCCTTTGTCCCCAATTGCATTTCATGCAGACTTCTACTTTGGTGCCTTTTTTAAGTGATATTTTTAGAACATTGATCAGTTTATAGGTCTGTCTCATTGGACTAGACCATGAGCTTCCTGCAAGCTGGCACTGTCAGCTAGTCATCTTTCAGTTCCTCCTACTGAAGGACTTAGTACCTCATATGTGTTAGATGCTTATAAAATACCAGCTGAATTAATGATTGTATCAAGTAATAAACAGATAAATTATTTGTTCTGCCTGGTGAATGGCAGCAGGATTTTCCCCAAAACATAAAAGGTTTGCTCGCTGTTTGTTATAGCTAAAAATTAAAAGAAACTCTCAACTCCTCCAATGTGAAGTTATAAAAGTCAGTTTTGTGAATTGAGCAAAATCAATTTATGATTGTATCAAAAATATGCAATTTGAAATAGAAAGAAAGGGGTTTATACACCTTTAATTAAAGCACAGATTTTGGCCGGGCGCAGTGGCTCAAGCCTGTAATCCCAGCACTTTGGGAGGCCGAGACGGGCGGATCACGAGGTCAGGGGATCGAGACCATCCTGGTTAACCCAGTGAAACCCCGTCTCTACAAAAAAGAAAAAAAACTAGCCGGGCGAGGTGGCGGGCGCCTGTAGTCCCAGCTACTCGGGAGCCTGAGGCAGGAGAATGGCGTGAACCCGGGAGGCGGAGCTTGCAGTGAGCTGAGATCCGGCCACTGCACTCCAGCCTGGGCGACAGAGTGAGACTCCGTCTCAAAAACAACAAAACAAAACACAGATTTTATCTAATTAAGGGAGCAAGAGGGATAAAGAGGACTTGTGTGCCTGAGTACTTCTTCAACAACTTCAGGTAGAAATCTTTAATGCTGACAGCCCTCACCTGCCCCACTCCTGCTTCGTAGACCTGGGCTTCATCTCTGACTCTGGCCCCAGGTGTGAGGTGGAGCCTCTGGTGCCTTGGAGTAGGGGAGCTTCAGTCACATCCTCAAATATATAATCTCTTCGCTACGGAGAATTTACATTTTCGTGGTCTTAGGTAAATCACTCTGAAAACAACTACAACACCCGCCACCTCACTGTCTCCACACCCTCCTGTGCAGTGTTCTTGAGCCATTGCCCCATGAAACTCCTCCCTTTTTAAAGTTATTTTTGTCTTTTTTGTTTCTACTATGCAATTCCCATATTGTTCTCTTCTCTGAACTTTTCTTTTCATTCATACACTGTTTTGTTCTTTATTCCAATTTGATTGTTTGCCTTCTGTGGAAATAACCTCGCTTTATCCCTTACAGTGCTTAGTACAGTACTAGGCACAAGTAGATGTCTAATATTTTTACAAATACGTATCTTTGTGGTACACTGATTCATTCATGTCATGCATATTTAACACATGATTGCTACATGCAGGGCCACTCTGATGGGTGCCGTGAAACAAGGAGAAGGTAAAGATGTTTTTTTGTGGTCTTATGTTTAAAGAACCACACCAGGAATTATGTTGTGTATCTCTCACACTACTGGGCAGATTCTGCTTGTTCGTATTAATTTTGATCAATTTTGTCAGCTTCCAGAGTAAGGAAACTTATTCTCATTTTTATGCAGGCAGGACCTGATGTGCCATCAGATGGATATGTGTAATTATCTGGACCTGCCTCTGCAGTATCTTCCCAAGGAGCAATGTCACGCCCAGAGGTTGGATTCCCAAGCAAACCCACAAAAGCTTGTACGGTCCTATGAACATTCAATCTATTGTCATAAATGACATTGTCAGTGTGTACACTCTCATTCCAAATTCCAAATCTTCTCAACAGGAACTTGTCTCTCCCCTAAGTCTTCAACAATAGAGAAAGGGGTTTCAAATGGGAATCCCAGGTATCCCCGAGAAACAGAACTCTGAAGACTATAGTAACCAAATTAGGCTAGGTTGCAAGAATCCTTTTGAATGCTGATGTACAAAAACATATTCTCTCTCTTCCTGCATACATAAAACTCAATTTAGCAAGATTTAGTGGAAGAAAATAGCAATCAGATACTACTATTAAAACTGCCTTTTTAGATATTTAGTAACTATTATTATGTATTGGAACTTATATGAATGAGAACTGTCCACAAAATATGTTGATGGACTACATGTATGACCCATGTGTAAATATACTTTATCAGAAGATAAGGATATTAATATTCACAAACAAGTAAAAACCATCACCAAACATATATATACTAGAGATTCCTAGGAAACCAAACAAAATTTACCTCACAAAAGTCAATTCTGATTGAACTAAGCCCTTAAAATGTCGCCTTTTCTTGAATAGGTATCCATTTTGCTTTCTGTCCCCGTCTCTGCCTCTCCAATTCCCTGTCCTCCACTAGTAAATTCTCACATTTTCCCCCTCATTTCTTTCTCCTCTACCTCACAGCAGGCTCCAAGTGAGTCTCTGACATAATTACCACTCATTCTCCCCAGTATTGTGTTTGCTGATGTAGCCTATGCTATAGATAGTAAAGGACATGGCTAAATTTGCCCTATAATAATTTATTAAGCAGTTGTCACACTAATAAATTATTTTTGGTTTTGAGCAATGAGTCAGTCCTTAATTAGTCATTATAAAGAGTTAATCTGGAGCTCCAAATTCAAATACAATTAATGTCTAGAAGTATTTTAAATCATGTTGTATCTTACAATTATTTGTTGAGCTAAACCAGAAATGATCCTAAATAATAGCACTCAGTGGAAGCAGTATCTCCTTTCATTTACCAGAGTTTAATAGCAGGAAGGTCAGACTTCCTTTGAGATGGAATCTAAAAGAGTGATTAATATCATGGTGTTACAGGAGATTGTTTGTGAAGAAAGGAAATTCAGATTCACCTTTGCCCACCAGCTGGACAGCATGAAGTAGGTGTTAACATGTTCGTCTCCAAACTGCTCGGCTACGTAGAGTCCCAGCGATCCGTACTTGTCGTATATGCTTCTCTTTGAGATGTCGGTAAGTATTGCGTGGGCGTTGTTGATTTCTTTAAACTTCTCAGTAGCAGCTGGATCATCTGGATTCTTGTCTGGATGGTGTTTCAGGGCCAATTTTCTTTTAAAATAAAAGAAATTTGACAAGAATGAACGATGATGGCATTTTAGAAGGGCACTATTCATTTGTATATTCTTTATTAGTGCAAATACTGTGAAATGGTAAGTTTCAGACTAGCGGTGATTGACAAGTACATTTTCACTAAATGGTGTCCCTTGTTTCGAGTGCACAGGCAAAATAGTACTAATTCTCCCCTCACATTTCCAGAGGAATTCTGAGTATCTGCATGACTGCTGAGCCTGAGAGACATTTGTTGTTGGCAAATATGCGAAATTTCTTTTTACCAAGAAGCTATCAGTAGCCCACCCCTACAGACCTTTAAGAGTTTCAGCAACAGGATAAGTTTACACCAAACTTCCATTTAGAACCAGAAGAATTTTCCACAATTAACAGAATGTCACAACATATATTCTAAAAGTTCAACTCAGCTATCAAAAAAGTCTCTCTTGAACAAAATTAAGACCCCTTCATTAATCTTCCACAAGCCCTGACTATCTCTTGGTTTTCTGAACAAATACTGTGACTTCCTTTGCATTCAAATGCATATTTGGCCTCTTTCTAAATAGGTCTTTCCACTTAATAATCTATATAAATTTTCTTGTGGGCATAAGGCCTTCTCCTTTGTGGATCAGAAAGCAATTCCTGAGGGACTCTGCTGGAAATTCCACCTGACTCCTCTCCCTACTGTGCCTATCATACGTCTATGTAGGAACACACCTTAAGTTTTTGTTTATTGTGTTAGTTTAGATCAAATTGTTTCATTTTAAAACAGTAATGTAAGTCCAGAAGTAAAGCAGAAAAGTAAAGTACACTTTATAAATCAATCTACATGATAAAGGGAACAAATCATATCTATTTTAAGAACTAAAGTATTATTGATTAGGAAGTAGATGAATATTTAAGGAGCTCAGCATCAGGATGCTTTAAATTACCAAACTATTTAAAAGCATAAATCATGATGGATAATCCATTCTAATCTTAAACTCAGAATAAATTTTTAAAAATCAAACAATGATGGCTCATCTTAAATTTATTTAACCAAAACTTTTTTTATCCTGTTTGAAAGATATCTGGGGTATTTATAAATTCTTATAGATAGGACCATTGGAGACATGTTTTCTTACATACAGAATTTATAATGAAATATTTGCTAATAGCATAAAATGCCTTTTGTCATTTTTTACTTTTATGTTTATTTCAGCACTATTGTAAGTATGTTAGAAGTATTAATTTATGAATCCTCACAACAACCCTATGATATGGATATTGTAATTATTTTACAGATGAGGAAATGTAGGCACTGAGAGGTTAAGTTAGTTGCCCAATAGCCACACAGCTATTGATGATAATTAATAGAAGGCTTTGAACACAGGCAAGTGGACCTTGACCACATGCTCTTAACTGCCACTATGCTGCTTCCTATATTTATATTTTTAAATTTAAAAAGCAAGACACATAGAATGTTGAGTAGACCGTTGTGAGGATGTTGGGTTTAGTCTGGGTCATGTGGCAAGTCATTGGAGTGTGTTGGGAAGAAGAGTGATATGAACAGACTTTAGCTTCAGAAGGATCACTCAGTCTTGGAGAGGACAAAGGCAAAAGTGGGGAGACTCTTTCAGGAGGTTCTTGTAGTGATCCAGGCAAAAGTTCATGGTGGTGTGGACTAGTGCAGAAGTGGAGGATACAGTGAGAAGTGGTTGGATTCTGGAAGTATTTTAAGGGCTAGCTAATGGATTGTATATATGGTGGCAGGGAAAAAGAAGAATCAGAATGGTACCAAAATTTTGACCTGAGCAATTTGAAGTTTGGAGTTACCATTTAATGAGATGCCAAGAGATTTCTTTGTCTTTCTTTCTTTTCTTTCTTTCTTTCTTTCTTTCTTTCCTTTTCTTTCTTTTCTTTCTTTTTTTTCTTTCTTTCTTTCTTTCTTTCTCTTTCTTTCTTCTTTCTTCTTTCTTTCTCTCTTTTCTTTTTTCTTCTTTCTTTTCTTTTTTCTTTCTTTTTCTTTCTTTCTTTTCTTTCTTTCTTTCTTTTCTTCTTTCTTTTTTCTTTCTTTCTTTTCTTTTTTTCTTCTTTCTTTCTCTCTCTTTCTTTTTTCTTTCTCTCTTTCTCTCTCTCTCTCTTTCTTTCTTTCTTTCTTTCTTTTTCTTTCTTTCTTTCTTTTTTGTAGTTGGGAAGTGGTTTGCTATGATTTGGAAGTTCTATTCTGGACACCTTTGAGATGCCTATTAGACTTTCAAGTGGCGGTAGAGAGAAATAAGTCTGAAGCTCAGGCAAGATGTACATGTGGGAGTTCTCAGCAGGTAGATGACGATATTTAGAACCAGGGAACCAAAAGAGATTCCCAAGACAGTGAGTCCAAGAAGTAGAATAACTGAGCTTTGGGAAAGGAAAATCAGCAAAGGACACTTAAAAACAAAGGTCAATGATACAGAAGGAAAAGCCCAGAGAGTGGGGGTTCTTGGGAACTAAGTGAAAAATATAGTTCAAGGAGGAGGGTGATCATAATGTGTCAAATGCTGCTCACAGGTTATGGCAGATGAAGACTAAGAATTGACCACTGGGCTGGGCATGGTGGTTCACACCTGTAATCCCAACACTTTGGGAGGCTGAGGCGGGTGGAACACCTGACATCAGGGATTGAAGACCAACATGGTGAAACCCCATCTCTACTAAAAATACAAAAATTAGCTGGGCGTGGTGATGGGTGCCTATAATCCCAGCTACTTAGGAGGCTGAGGCAGGTGAATCACTTGAACCTGGGACACAGAGGTTGCAGTGGGCCGAGATTGCATCATTGCACTCCAGCCTGGGCAACAAGAGCAAAACTGTCTCAAAAAAAAAAAAAAAAAAAGATTGACCACTGAATTTAGTAATGAAAATTATTTTTGGTGGCCTTCACACACAAACACACACACACACACCCATGCATGTGCACACACATGCACACAATTACATGTATGTCTTTATATAGGAAAAAAAAAAACAGAAAAGTAAGCAGAAAATGGAAGGTTATAACCAAAATTAGCAATGTATATAGTTGCACATTGGGAGTACAGATTCAGTTTTAGTTATTTTTGTTAAACTAAGACTTAGTTTTCGTTAGCTAAGTTTAAACTAAAACTGAAGCTGGATGTGGTAGTTTACACCTGTAATCCCAACACTTTGGAAGGGCAAGGTGGGAGGATCATTTGAGGCCAGGAGTTCAAGACCAGCCTGGGCAACATAGTGAAATCCTACCTCTACAAAAAATTTAAAAATTAACTGGATGTAATGACACATACCTGTAATTTCAGCTACTTGGGAGGCTGAGGTGGGAGGATTACTTGAACACAGGAGTTTAAGGCTGCAGTGAGCTATGACTTGTACCATTACACCCAGCCTGGGCGACAGAGCAGGCCCCATTTGTAAAAATAAATAAACTAAAACAGGTTTTGTGAAACTTTTCATTTTGTTTGTTATAAAACTCTGCATATTACTTGTGTAACTTTTCCCCTGAACATTTTAAAGCTTTAGTCACAGATTTTGTTCTCTTTGAACAGTTGGAAGTTCAGAATTTGTTTCCTTGAATGACTCATTACCAAGGAAGGAAAATCTACAAAGGAAGATTTTTTTAAAAAAAGGAAGAAAGGAAGAAAAGTCCTCAAACTGCAACAATACTATGTTGGTCATCAAAAAGCCTTAAGTGGATATTTTAAGCATGTTAATTCTAATGGCTTAATATTCCTGGAATTCTCACTCTGGGCCCTGAAATACAAATTGCAGCATTTCCCCTCCATGGTTCCAAAGATATCATGTCTCGGCCAATCAAATGAAAGGGCTGTCACTTCTGCCTTGAAAGAAAGAAATCTCCAGGCAGGTAGATCACTTGAGGTCAGGAATTTGAGACCAGCCTCGTCAACATGCCCGTCTCTACTAATTAGCCAGGTGTGGTGGCACATGCCTGTAATCCCATCTACTTGGGAGGCTGAGGCAGGAGAATCGCTTGAACCTGGGAGGTGGAGGTTGCAGTGAGCCAAGACTGCATCACTGCACTCCAGCCTGGGCGACAGTGAGACTCCAAATCAAACAAACAAACAAACAGGAAGGAAGAAATCTCTGGAAAATGCCTCTTTACATACATTTTCTTGTTTCTAGGGTGGCTTCCTGTCATTTTTTAAGCCGCTTGGATCTTTGTCAGCCCACAAGGGCAGATGCACCCAATCCATTTATCACACTCCTAACAGTGGAGTTGGCAAATTAGGAGAGCTGGAACACCTCCACTTGTAACACGTCCAATTCCTGGTCATCAGCAACATTTTGATTCCTCTTGGCAGATACTCTTGGCTCTGAGGAATCCTCGGGAAATATGGTGAGCAGAGACAGCTGCCAAAATTCCACAACCGTCAAGGAGGTGGTCGTACGATGCCTCGCCCTCTTGCGTGTTATCCATAGAACAAGGAAACAACTATGGAATGTAGGGTTTAAGGAAGTGCTTGGAGTATTTTTAAATAGAATAGGCACCTATCCATTGTTAAAGGTATTTGTTGTCATTTCTACATTGATACTTAAAGTGACATAATATTCAACCAGAATGTGAGCCTTTAATTTTAAATGTCTCTACACTCTTGGTCACCTGTCAATGTGGCATGGCTGTAGCTAATATTAGAAACAGCATTCAATGCCTCTAATTTCCACTTCAGAATCTAATGACAGCTTTCAACTAAAATGCATAGTGAATTTAATTAGTGGCAGATAAGATAAACATGCGGTTTATAGTTGTAATTATCTAAAGCCCTCAAGATCTTCCTATTTTGAGGCAGTGGCATAATTCTAAGAGTTACAATGTTTTGCTCCATTCTCTTCCTTGCCCCATCTAACACTTTCAGATGCAATCAAACTACTACCACCTACCACTCTCTACCAGTCTCTGAGTCACCTGAGGCCTGATTCTAACCATGATGTCCCAGCTCTTAAAATATTTTAATGTTTGTCAATCTTGTGGTTTATATACCATTTGGATATTCTCTAAGTGTATTTTAGTCCTTTACAAATTTTTACTTTGGTTTTTAAAATTAATTTGTGGTATTTTAAAAATGTGTATTCTAGATATGAATTCTTTGTCAGTTTTATGTATTGCATATATCTTCTCCCATTCTGGGGCTTTCTTGTTGTTTTACTTTACGGTATCTCTTGGTAATCAGAAATTCTTTATTTTAATTTACTGAATTAACCAATCTGTTCCTCAATTTAGGAAGATATTGTTCTATAAACTCTCTATAACTCTACAATCTTTATAGCTTTTCCTTTCATATGGAAGTCTATGGCCCATTTATACCTGACATTTTAATGTGCTGGAGGGTAGAATTCTAATCTCACTTATTTTATATAGATATTCCACTCTTGTAGCACTATTTATTAGAAATGGAAATCCTTTCCATGGATTTCTGGGATCTCTATTCTGTTCCATTGGTCAATTTGGTTATTTCTGGGCCAGTAACAATCTTACATGTGATGCTTTAAAATATGTCTTCATATCTTAAAGAGCAAATTCTGCCATCCTGTTGTTCTTCAAGAGTTCTGTGGTTATTCTGGGTCCTGTACATTTCCACATGAATTTTAGAATTAGTTTGTCAATTTACACACACACACATACATATATACACACACATATGAACACATGTACACACATTCACACAACCTATTGAGATTTTTATTGCAATTGCATTGACTCTATAGATTAATTTGGAGATTGACTTTTGTATAATATGTCCACCTATTTTGATCTTTTTAAAGAATTTTAAAGTTTTATCATTTTTACCTTTATGTCCTATGTATATTTTCTTGAATTTAGTCCTGGGAGCTTAATTTTTTTGTGGTTTTGACATTTAAAATGTTCCTAATTATTCATTGTGGATAAAATAATTTTTTTCTATTTTATGCTTAGGTTTGAAATAATTGTTGTATGTTGATTTTTTTATCCTTCTAACTTCCCAAGCTCATGTCCAAATTTTATTAAATTATAAATTCTTTTAAATTTTCTACATAGACAATTATATAAGCTTAAGTGATAATTGGAAAGGGAAAAAACTCTTCAAATCCTTATATCATTTACATTTTTTCCTTATCGTACTGCTCTGGCTAAGACCCCCCCAGTACGATGTCAAAAGTGGCTGTAACAGCTGTCCTTCTTCTGAATTCACTAAGAATGAATGGATGTTGAATTTTATCAAATGTTATTTCTGCACCTATGTAGAAGATATGTTGTTTCTCTTTTGGTCTGTTAATGTGATTGACTGAGTTTTTAAATGTTAGATGAAGCTTATGTGTCTGGGATGAATTCAATTTGGTCATTATGTATTTTTAAAATTTATTGCTGGGCTTGGTTTTCTAATACGTGCGTTAAACTCTATAAATTTTCCTGTAAGTGCTATTTTGACTGCATTTCACGTCTTAATACGTAGTATTGAATTATAGATATTTTATAATTTTAATTATGGTTTGTTATTTTTAGCCATAAGTTATTTTAAATTATACCTCCTAATTTTCGAACATATGGAAAATTTCCAGCTATTTAAAAATTTTGCTCTCTACCATAATTGCATTGTTGTCAGAGAACATATTTGATATGATTGAAATCTTTTAACATTTGAGACTTGCCTTATGTCTGATTATTTTTATAAATGTTCCATGTGTGTTTGAAAAGGATATGTATTCTATTCCTATTGGGTACTTTGTTTTATAGTTTTGATTTTGTTTGATAATTGTTTTGCTCAAATCTATATCCTTAGCCATTTTATTGATCAAGCCAGATGTGTTAAAACTTTCCACTATGACTGTAGGTTTGCAGATTTCTCCTTAAAGTTCTGTCAACTCTTTGTTTTGTATATTTTAGGCCATGTGTTTTAGAAGCCCATAAACTTATAACTATTATATATTCTTGGTGAATCATTTTTTTATTATACTTTAAGTTCTGGGGTACATGTGCAGAACATGCAGTTTTGTTACACAGGTACACACGTGCCATGATGGTTTGCTGCACCCATCAATCCATCACCTACATTAAGTATTTCTCCTAATGTTATCCCTCCCCTAGCCCCTCACTCCCCGACAGGCCCCAGTGTGTGACATTCCACTCCCTATGTCCATGTGCTCTCATTGTTCAACTCCCACTTATGAGTGAGAACATGTGGTGTTTGGTTTTCTGTTCTTGTGATAGTTTGCTGAGAATGATGGATTCCAGCTTCATCCATGTCCCTGCAAAGGACACAAACTCATTCTTTTTTATGGCTGCATAGTATTCCATGGTGTATATGTGCCACATTTTCTTTATCCAGTCTATTATTGATGGACATTTGGGTTGGTTCCAAGTCTTTTTATTGTGCATAGTGCTGCAATAAACATACGTGTGCATGTGTCTTTATAATAGAATGATTTATAATCCTTTGGGTATATACTCAGTAATGGGATGACTGGATCAAATGGTATTTCTAGTTCTAGATCCTGAGGAATCGCTGCACTATCTTTCACAAGATTGAATTAATTTACACTCCCACCAACAGTGTAAAAGCATCCCTATTTCTCCACATCCTCTCCAGCACCTGTCGTTTCCTGACTTTTTAATGATCACCATTCTAATTGGTGTGAGATGGTATCTCATTGTGGTTTTTACTTGCATTTCTCTAATGACCAGTGATGATGAGCATTTTTTCATGTGTCTGTTAGCTGCATAAATGTCTTCTTTTGAGAAGTGTCTGTTCACATCCTTTGCCCACTTTTTGATGGGTTTTTTTTTTCTTGTAAATTTGTTAAGTTCTTAGTAGAGTCTGGATATTAGCCCTTTGTCAGATGGATAGATTGCAAAAAGTTTCTCCCATTCTGTAGGTTGCCTGTTCACTCTGATGGTAGTTTCTTTTGCTGTGCAGAAGCTCTTTATTTAATTAGATCACATTTGTTAATTTTGGCTTTTGTTGCCACTGCTTTTGGTGTTTTAGACATGAAGTCTTTGCCCATGCTTATGCCCTGAATGGTATTGCCCAGGTTTTCTTCTAGGATTTTTATGGTCCTAGGTCTTACATTTAAGTCTGTGATCCATCTTAAGTTGATTTTTGTATAAGGTCTAAGGAAGGGGTCCAGTTTCAGTTTTCTGCATATGGTTAGTTAGTTTTCCCAACATGATTAATTAAATAGGGAATCTTTTCCCCATTGCTTGTTTGTGTCAGGTTTGTCAAAGATCAGATGATTGAAGGTGTGTGGTATTATTTCTGAGGCTTCTATTCTGTTCCATTGGTCTATATATCTGTTTTGGTAACAGTACCATGCTGTTTCAGTTACTGTAGCCTTGTAGTATAGTTTGAAGTCAGGTAGCATGATGCCTCCAGCTTTGTGCCTTTGGCTTAGCATTGTCTTGGCAATGCAGGCTCTTTTTTGGTTCCGTATGAAGTTTAAAATAATTTTTTCCAATTCTGTGAAGAAAGTCAGTGGTAGCTTGATGGGAACAGCATTGAATCTATAAATTACTTCGGGCAGTATGGTCATTTTCACAATATTGATTCTTCCTATCCATGAGCATGGAATGTTTTTCCATTTGTTTGTGTCCTCTCTTATTTCCTTGAGCAGTGGTTTGTAATTTTCCTTGAAGAAGTCCTTCACATCCCTTGTAAGTTGTATTCCTAGGTATGTTATTCTCTTTTTAGCAATTGTGAATGGGAGTTCACTCATGATTTGGTGTATAGGAATGCTTGTGATTTTTGCAGATTGATTTTGTATCCTGAGACTTTGCTGCAGTTGCTTATCAGCTTAAGGAGGTTTTGGGCTGAGACAATCGGGTTTTCTAAATATACAATCATGTTATCTGCAAACAGGGACAATTTGACTTCCTCTCTTCCTATTTGAATACCCTTTATTGCTTTCTCTTGCCTGATTGCCCTGGCCAGAACTTCCAATGCTATGTTGAATAGGAGTGGTGAGAGAGGGCATCCTTGTCTTGTGCTGGTTTTCAAAGGGAATGCTTCCAGTTTTTGCCCATTCAGTATGATATTGGCTGTAGGTCTGTCATAAATAGCTCTTATTATCTTGAGATACATTCCATCAGTACCTCATTTATTGAGAGTTTTTAGCATGAAGGGCTGTTGAATTTTGTCAAAGACCTTTTCTGCATCTATTGAGATAATCATGTGGTTTCTGTCATTGGTTCGGTTTACATGACGGATTACGTTTATTGATTTGCATATGTTGAACCAGCCTTGCATCCCAGGGCTGACTTGATCTTGGTGGATAAGCTTTTTGATGTGCTGCTGGATTCGGTTTGCTAGTATTTTACTGAGGATTTTCGCATCCATGTTCATCAGGGATATTGGCCTGAAATTTTCTTTTTTTGTTGTGTCTCTGCCAGGTTTTGGTATCAGGATTACGCTGGTCTCATAAAATGAGTTAGGGAGGATTCCCTCTTTTTCTATTGTTTGGAATAGTTTCGGAAGGAATGGTACCAGCTGTCTTTGTACCTCTGCTAGAATTTGGCTGTGAATCCATCTGGTCCTGGACTTTCTTTGGTTAGTAGGCTATTAATTACTGCCTCAATTTCAGAGCTTGTTATTTGTTTATTCAGGGACTAGACTTCTTCCTGGTTTAGACTTTGGAGGGTGTCAAATTTTTATCATTACAAAGTATCCCTCTTTATCTGTAGTAACGCTTTCTGTCTTCATTTTAATTTTAATAAAGCTGTACAGCTTTCTTTTGCTAAGCATCTGCATGGCATCTTTGCCCCTCCTTTTATTTTCAAATTTTCTGTATTCTTAAATATTAGATGTGTCTTTTGTAAAAACCATATGATGTTGGTTTTTTATTCAGAATGACTTTTTTTCTTTTAATTGAAGCATTTGGTCTATATTTATTTTAACATAATTACTGATATTTTCGGGTTTAGTCACCATATTCTATTTGTTCCTTCTAAAATATACTCATATTTCTTTTCCCTTTCCTTTCTTGCCTTCTTGTTGGATTAATTTCTCATTACTCTACTTTTTTTCCCTGTTGGTTTGGAAATTATATATTCTTTTATCATTCTTTTCAGGGTCCTTTGAGATTTCAAAATCCCCGACTAATGTTAATGTACTTTTGTTTTCCTCCAAAATAATACAAAAATCTTAGAACATGGACACTGTTACTGTCTTCTTAACTTATGTGTTGTTGGTAGCATATACTTTAATTCTCTAAGTCTTTTAAGCACTGAATAATTACTCTTTCATGAAATTAGTATTTAAGGATATTTTATACAATTAGTATTTGTATGTATTCACTCATATATTTGCCATTGTTATTGCTATTAGTTCTTTCCTGCACCTCTGACCATTGATCTGAGATCATTTTCCTTCTGTCTATGAACATTCTTAGTACCTCCTTTAAGTGAAAAAATCTACTAGGGATTAATTCACAGTTTTCTTTTAAAAAAACTTAATATGTCTTTATTTCACCTCAATTTTGAAAATTTCCCTGGATGTATAATTGTAGGTTATCTGTTATCTTCTTTCATCGTATTCAAGTCTTTGGTCCACTGTCTTCTGGCTTTTGTTATCTTGGCTGAAAAATCAGCTGTAAGTCTAATTCTCGTGCTTTAAAAGTAATCTGTATTTTTTCCTCTGGTTGCTATAAAGCCTTTACATCTTGAGATTTTGGAAGGTTTCCTGTGATGTGCCTGGGTATAGGGTTCTTTGAATTTATTTTGCTTGCTTTTATTGAGTATATGTGGTTTAACATCTTTCATGAACCTGGAATATCGACATGTTGTTTTTTCAAATGGCTTTTCCCCATTCCCTTTCTGCTCTCCTTTTTAGACTCCACTTGCTTATATCTAACTTAACACATCTTCTATGTTTTTTATCTTTTTCCATTTTTCATCCTTTTGTAATTCTTTCTTGTTAATGAAACTTCATTTTTATCTTGTTAATAAATCTTCTATTTTTAAGTCTTTTTTCGTTTTCCATCCTTTTGGTATTTTCTTCTGACCTATCTTCCAGTCAACTCCCTAACCTGGTAAAACCTACCTTTGGGTTTTTTACTTTGGTGATTGCATTTTCTGTTGTGGAGTTTCTGTTTCTTTTGCAAATCTGAAATATCCCTTTCCATAATTTTCAGGATTTAAAAAAAAAATCTCAACCTCATGTTTTATCTTCTTGGTCAGGATAATTATGTTAAGATCTGTATCTGATCATTCAAATGTCTAAAATTCTCATGGCTCTGTTTCTATTATTTCTGCCAAATCTTGTTCATATTGTCTTGATTTGTATGGGTATCTCTGTGGCAAACATTGCATTAAAACATATTTAAGAAATAATCTGAGGACTAAGAATATGTTTTCTTTTTTTTTTTTTTTTTTTTTTTTTT
>NW_016804965.1:253786-278181 GCF_001698545.2 Rhinopithecus bieti
GGATGTGTTCTTTCAGTTTTTCTAGTTGCTGTCAGCAGGAGGAACAATTGGTACAAAGAACAATTGGTACAAATTACCTAGTCAGTGAGAACCAGGAAACTCCTGATGATCACTTACGTCTTTGTTGTCTTCTTTCAACTATGTTAATCCCGCCAAAGGCCTTACATGCTATTACACAAATAAGCCAAAGACAGCCTCTGTGTATTGGCCCCTAGCTTTTTAAAAATTTCTTAACTGCAGGCTGAAACCCCGTAGCTCAAAAGCCTGCCAGCACCAAAGTCGGATTTTTATACATCTAATTGTTTATGTATTTATTCTGAAATATTTTTAAAATTTCAATAGCTTTTGGAGTACAGGTGGGTTTTGGTTACATGGATGAATTGTGTAGTGGTGAGGTCTCAGATTTTAGTGCATCCAACGCCTGAGTAGTACACATTGTATTTTTTTATCCCTCACCCCCTTCTACCCTCCCGCTTCTGAGTCTCCAAAGTCCCTTATATCACTCTGTATGCTTTTGTGTATCCATAGCTTAGCTTATAAGTGACAGCATACGGTGTTCTGTTTTCAATTCCTGAGTTACCTATTTAGAATAATGGCCTCCAGCTCCATCCAAGTTGCTGCAAAAAAACATTATTTTTCTCTTTTTTATGGCTGAGTAGTATTCCATGATATATATGTATCACATTTTCTTTAGCCACTCATTTGTTGATGGGCACTTAGTTGGTTCTGTATCTTTGCAATTGTGAATTGTGCTGCAATAAGTACATGCATGCACATGTCTTTTTGATATATTGATACATTGTGTTCAGTAGTGAGACTGCTGGATCAAATGGGTAGGTCTATTTTTAGATCTTTAAGAAATCTCAAAACTGTCTTCCATAGTGGTTGTGCTAATTTACATTCCCACCAGCAATGTATAAGCATTCCTTTTTCACCACACCTGTGCCAACATCTTTTGTTTTTTGACTTTTTAATAATTACCATTCTTGCAGGAGTGAAGTGGTATCTCATCGTGGTTTTAGTTTGCATTTCCCTTATGATTAGTGATGGTGAGCATTTTTTAATATGTTTGTTGGTCATTTGTATATCTGCTTTTGAGAAATGTCTATTTAACACATCCAGTTATCTAAAAAATAGCCCAACTATCAGATTTCTGGCCATGTAGAGCCAGTCTGCTTTACCTACCCTGCAAAACCTCATTCCACTTCTGCTGGCTATTGATAAGATAGAGCTTTTTGGTTATAGGATCTCAAGCTTTTATAGCTCTTTGGAGCTGTCTGACTCAGAGACCTGCCATGCCATTGCATGACATAACTAGACCCATAAGCCCCCGTTTTGACCCCCTCTTCCTTAGAAGTTCCCTCACCCTCATCTCCTGGATGGTGGCCCTTCACTGAAAACCCCTGGGCAGTCTTATGCTATGAGGGCCCTTCTCACGCAGCCATATCCAAGCACGCAAGCACCAACAAAGCTTATTATGTGTTACTGCCTCTTGTAGTCATATCTTTTCCCTTGATCAGCCCCCAAATCCTTTAAACTCCCTACAAACACTTCATGCACTTATACCTAGTACAACTGCCCTCCCACAAGAAGCTTGAGTACAGTATGTGGCTGAAAATGCTAGCGGGGCTTAGGGACTCAGGAGCCGTTGGGCCAGGATTAGTCTCTGTCCTTCATAAGGGACAGAATAGAAAGCTCAGGGCACCATTTGGTTTCAAATTGCAGATTGTGATGCCAGTGCTACCCCTGCTGTGTAATTATTTCTGAAACACCTGCTACCATAGTACATGATTCAAGTACTTTGACCAGCAAGGCCCCAATGAGGACACACTGAAGGCCACATTACACAATCCTATGATTTTCTCACATTTGCAGATGGAATATCTGAGCAACTCACCCCAGCCATTGTTTGAGTGTTCTCTCATTTTCTGGGATGCAGTCACCTTTGTGATTCAAGACAGATGGCATGAGATAACAACAGGAACCATAGATGATGATCTATTTCAGAGAATTGGTCTTTTCCCGCATACAGAACCATATGGAGAGTCAAGTGCTGACCTCTAGTGGTAGTGGAGATGGTGAAACCACTGTATCTCAATAATTGCTTGACAAGTATTGTCCCAAATTTTTACTAGAATGTGTATTAACTTGACTTTATGAGGCATTATACTTGATTTTTTAAATGTAAGGGTTAAAAACACAACAATACTTAATCTTTTTTTTAGGTAGCTTTCTGGTCATTACAATTTTTTCCTATGGCTGATTAAGAGTCAGGTCATTATCCTCCCTAATAAGGTAGAAAGAACTGGAATATTTGTGCAAACACAATAGATAAAATACATGTCCAACACCAATCATAAAGCACTCCTTTAGGGGATGAGGACCTGAACTTCTGACACCAGTGGGTCACTGACAGCTTTTAGCAAGCCACTAAGATTTCTGTGTACTGTATAATATAATCCTTTTCCCACAACCTACCAGCCCCACAGCTCACTCAGAATCCGTAGGCTGCATACAGCTCAAAACATCTGTATCTGGCTCAAGCTCCCAATAAAAGTTTCTGGGCACCTAACTTTACTATGTTTCCTGGGGGAAAATTTACATTTGTGGTTTTTCTTCAAGCCAGCAATCTCTACTGAACTAGAAGGTCAAGGGAGGATAAGACTGGAGTGTAGGAGAAGTGGCTGTATAGACTTCCTCCATCTGATATCTTGTCTCCTATTTTCAATAACAGCTCATACCACCGGTTCTAGTCAAAGCTCTCAGTAAGCACTTGCTCTCTGTAGGCCTTCCTCCTGCCAGCTCCTGGCTTAAGCTCCAGTGACAAAGCTCCAAACAGGTCCTGGTAGTTTTCAGAAGCAGTTCCTGCCAATAGCTCTTTTCAGGCTCTCAGTGTCTCCAGTCTTTTAGTTTTCTCAGTGCAAAAACAAACAGCATTATTCTCTGATCTTTATGTCAAGCTCTCACTTTCTTCTTCTTCCTAAACCCATTTTCCCCAAACTCACTTTTAAACCTAATAAGACCTATTTTTCTAGACTGGCAGTCTCACTGACAATTTCCTTAACCATACAGGCTGAATCTTGTGTTCATGCAGTTGAATGCTACTCAAACCATCTTACTCAATTCCTTAATCATTCTGATTTACTGTTTCAGTCCCAAGAAGATGACATTAGCCACTCACTAATTCCACTCCTGTTTCTGTGCTGACCAGCATTGCTGGAGAAGATTGCACAACCATGTAAACTGGAGCCAATAAATTTAGAGTTTACTACATAGAGTAAAATTTAATAAGGTTGAAAAGGTATGTCTCAAAGACAAGCAAAACAAGGGAGAGTATAGTGAGTGGGATAGATGAACTTGAGCATAGGGTTCATATTAATGAATACAATGAATATATATATGTATATTCATCTCTCATAGTATAATATAAAGAATTATCCAACACTAAATAGATATTGAGTGAATGAGTGAGTAAAAAGATATGGATCGTAATGATTCCAGCACCCAGGAATGACTGAGTTTGGCACTGTTTGAAGAACTAAGAGGCCCGATCAAGTGAAAGACTTGACGAGGGAGAAGGGAGGTTATGCAGGCCACCGGAAGACAACTGTTCCAAGTGGGCTGTGAGTATGGCCTCACATACTCTTCTTTTCAGTGGAAGATTTTAGAACTCAGGAAACAAATTAGTGCTTGATAGAGATTAATGTCAATTAATCTTGTGAGCTTGAATCATCAATCTGCCTTGTAAATATTTACAATTCTTCTATTAACTATGCATTCCCCTGACATTTACACTTAATTCATAAGCAGCCTCTGTTTTCACCTGTAATTGCTAATAAAGATGGGCAAAAGCACCACAGATTGGGGTTGCCACAGATCATTATGGAAATAACACTCTTTTCCGCTTCTTTTGAAAACAGAATTTGCCTCACTTTGGACTACACTGAGGCAACTCATTTCTGCAGAATTGGAAGATAATTTCTAGAAAGTTCCATGTAAAATCAAATGAAAAAGAAGAGTCAGCCAAGTCTTCTGCTGTCATGTGAATCAGAATACTTGGTACCTTGTCAACAAGGAGAAATTAAGCTTACACAGAGACCCAAGTGCTAATGTGTAAAGTAGTTCACTTTGATTTTTTTTTTTTTTTTTGTTAAGAGTCTGGGTCTCACTCTGCCGCATAGGCTGGAGTGCAGTGGTGCAATCATGGCTCACTGCAGCCTCAAACTCCTGGGCTCAAGAGATCCTCCCACCTCAGCCTCCCAAATAGCTAGGACCACAGGCACATGCCACCATGCCTGTCTATAAGTTGATCTCTAATTGGGGTTTTGTTTTGTTTAGAGAGAAGTCTTGCTCTGTCACCCAAGCTGGAGTGCAGTGGCATGATCATAGCTCACTACAGCCTCAAATTTCTGGGCTCAATTGATCTTCCCACTTCAGCCTGCTAAATTACCGGGATTACAGGCAAGAGCCACCACACCCAGCCTCACTCCAATTTTGTGGCTCTCTAAAAAGCCGGGGAAGAGCTAGATCTTCGTGTGTTTTCTTACGCAGCATTTTGTTAGCTCTTGCACCCAGCATGCCAGAGAAACCAGTCAGCCTCATTTTGGGGCATCTTAATCTTGTTTCTAGTCCACTTCAAAAATGTACGTATTGGTGTAAATAAAAACCAATGTTTATGTTACAAATGAGATTTTAAACACTGAAGGTACATTATCTAAATTGCAAACCTGGCTGTTTTTTACAGTTTTCCTTTTCTCATCCCCTAACTACTTTTCACTTGAAGGTCCCGGAATCATACAAAACTTCTCTGGTTCCCAAATGGAAACTAGTATCTTTCCTTGCTGATCCGCCCCTCCTCTGTTTACTGGGTCAGTAAATAACTCCCTGTTCAGCAAAGTGACCAAACTAATTATTTGAGAAATGGTCCTGAAGAAGCTGAGATTACCATCAGGGAGAAAACAGACATTCTATATTGTCTAATTCCTTTTTGCATTCAGCAAATGCTAGCATGGTGCTAGGGCTGGAAGTACAATGAGAGACCAGGCACAGTGTCTGCCCTCAAGGAACTGATGGAGTGGGAGAGGCAGAAAAGCAGCAAGGGAATTACTGTCTGTGAGGCTGCAGTGCTCTGCTGGGACAGCACACGGGGCCAGGGAGCAAATGAAAGGCCCCAGGAAGGTGCTTGGCTGTGGCCCCGCAGGCCGCCACTCCCCGAAGCCACCTGAATGCCTCCTTGTCATCACTCTGGGTGGGATGTTTGGGTTTCTTTTGTCCTCCCCACCCACAGTTAAATTCTTTTTGCTTACACACCTCTTAAACTAATAATGAGAAATTGTGTCCCTTCAACATTTTTAACTTGGTATCTAAAATTCTTTATAAGATTAAACAGATGGAAAGAATGTAATTTTCAGCATATTATAAACATCAGCATGTTAAAATAAAACAGTTGTAACATTCTTTTAAATGTATTCAATGGAATCTAAATGTCACATAATCTAAATATCCTCTACATACACACACACACACATTCTGTATCCATTCCTCTCATTCACATACTCACACTTCTTGGCACACCACCCTGCACCCATGCCCTAGCTGAGTTTGGAAACTGCCATTCTGTAGGGTTGGTTCTCAGACTCTTGTGTATCCTTTGTAGCACCCAGTACCCATGCGCCAGACTTTGGCTAAACATTTTGCATGCATCATCTCATGTAATCCTCCACAATCCTCTGAGATCGGATCATTATCTGCACTTTACTTATGAAGAGAATGAGGCTGAGAAAAGTGAGTTGAATTCAGGTCTTTCCGAATATCTTGCACTCTTTTTTAGATATGGGATCTTGCTGTGTTGCCCAGGCTGGAGTGCAGTTGCTATTCACAGGCTCAGTCATAGCATACTACAGCCTCAAACTCCTGGGCTCAAGAGACCCTCCCACCTCAGCCTCCTGAGTAGCTAGGACTATAGGCAAGTACCACCATACTCAGAAATATCCTGTGCTCTTAACTGCTACATTATATTTAGGATACATTTCAATTGAGTGATTTTAGTGTTTATGTGAACATCTCAAAGAGAATGTGGAACTTCCAGCACACTCCTAACACTCCCTACCCTCTTCTGCTTTTCTTCACAGCATTTAGCAACATCTGATATGCTGTGTGTCTTACTTATTTGTTCATTATTAAGCCTCCCCCTTCCCCTGGCCCTATTTAGAACAGGTTTAAGGAAGCAGGAATTTGGTCTGTTTTGTTCACTGCTATTTTCTCAGTACCTAGGACAGTGGCCAACACTGAGGCAGTGCTCAATACATATTCGTTGAATAATGAACAAGACTTGCTGGTATAAAGCCATTGATAGTGTCAGAGACTGTAGATATACTGGTAGTTGCTACGTGCTCTGATCAGCCTTCTTGGCTTCTGCTATCGTTAGGTAGCAGTGTGGATCAACAATCTAACGACTTTGGAGTGAAGGTCCTTTATGTGCCAACAAGAAAACAGGAAATCTAATCATACACACACAGTACTTGCTAAGCAACAAACAGTAAGATGACACATTTTATTTACCTGTTTCAACACAGAATCAGGTGGCCTTGCTGCAGGAATATGGTAGGGCTGCTCTTTGAGTCATTATCACCCATTGTTCACTGCTCGGGGTTAGGGCACATCAGGATGTGTTTGGAAAACTGGTAGCAGTGGCCTCCCAGAAGTTCCACAGAGCTGAAGAGGCTTCCAGAAAGGAATCCAAGCCATGACTGTGGCAGCCCCAGCTGGGTACATCTAAAGAACCAGTGGGACAGACTGACACAAACCTCTCTTAGGTTGAGGAGGGAACTGTAGAATCTCCTGGAAAAGAATGCCTCTTAGGAAAGAAAGAGCCAGGTGTGAAGACCTTGACACAGGAGCAGGGGACACTGTTGGATAAGATTGAGAGTCTAAGCAGAACGATACTACTGCTAGTGTCTGGCTCACCCCCTGAGCATGTGTCTGGGTCCTAGAGAAAAAGAGAGCTACAAGGAAAACTGGAAGGAGCTTTTCTACCATGCTTTGAACTCACACGGGGCTCTAACAGATCATATCACAAAGAGGAGGGAGGGAGCCATCCCCTATGCCCAGCCTCATCCCTGCCAGAGGTACAGCCCAGCAGGCTTTGGTGCTCCCTCGGCTCTCAAGGTAAACAGCAGAAAAGGCTTCTGGGCCTGAAGGAGCGGTCAGAGGATTTGGGGACTGAGTAGCTGGCAAGGAGCACCAGCTGCGCCTACCATGCCTGGCAGGGAGGTGCAGCTAAGTGGCAGGGGAGCTGTAGCAGCAGAGTCTAGCACCCAGGGCTGTGTCTAGCAGTGACCGTGGGCATGCCAACACAGCAAATGGCAAAGCAGCATCAGCTATAGGGTGGCAACATGGCTTGGTGGACAATGCCACTACATGGAGATGAACTGGCTCCCAGGCCCTGGAAGACTTCCTCAGAGGAGACTCCTAGAAGAAGGATGACAGAGACTCTGCAGTGAACCCAAGTTCTCAAGTCACTTGAAAGGGTCTTGAGCCTGAGTATTGAGGTTATATAGAGAGCAGTCTTTGAGTTCCTTATTTCAGCAGTCTCCCATCTCCCCAATTGTTCAATCATCCCACCGTCCACTAGTGGCTCCCCCTTCTCCTCACTTCCTTCACTAGCTTTCTAACTCAAAATTCCTGTTGGCTCTTGGAGCAATATCTAAATTAGGTGGAAAG
Source organism: Rhinopithecus bieti (assembly GCF_001698545.2). Lineage (NCBI taxonomy): Eukaryota > Metazoa > Chordata > Mammalia > Primates > Cercopithecidae > Rhinopithecus > Rhinopithecus bieti. The sequence continues at coordinate 261,509 of NW_016804965.1, forward strand.
GCAAAACATGTCAGTTTAAAGTTCAGGCAAATGTATGAATGATGGATAACCTCCATCATTCTAGGTCTATCTGAATTTTAAAAGATTAACTCAAATAAGTATCCTTCAGACAGCATGATAAGGGGGAGACTTAAGACTTTTAGGCAGTGGGAGAAGAGGGTAAAATATTTGCTTATCTCATGCAAATGCTGGTCAGATTAAGTGACATGATCTAGCAATGATAAAATTGGATTAAATGAGCCTTAGACTTCAATCCCTTTGGGATGATTATGATCTGCAATACTAAAGGCAGATTTATTCCATAATGAAGGCCCTGGATGACACCATACCATGAGTTTCACCCTGTGATATGTCACTTTTGACTTGGATCACAAATTCATCTCATGCTAGATAAATGGTTTTGGAACAGCAGCACCAAAGGGCAGGATAATTTTAGACTTGGATGTTTGTTCATTCACAATAGTACCTGGTATTTTCACTGTGCTTTGCCACAAAGAGCTTGGCATCCCTTGAAAAAAAAAATGATCTCATTTCTCTTCACAAAATGTCAATAAGGCAAGAACTTCAATACCTGATGGATTGGCACAGTAAAAGCCTTCTTCTTGTCACCTTTCCCAGCTGTCCTTTGAGGTAGCCGGGGACTCCATTTTATCAGCTGACTAATGACATATGGTTGAGTTTCAGATGACATAGGAAAAAGTGCTTTATTCACAGGAAGACTCTATGATAAAGATCTACAAATAGACATGGAAGGGACTGAGACAGGTCTTTGAGGCTGCTGTTTATAGTTAATTCTGTAAAAGAATGAAGAACTGGAGATACTGATAATTTCTTTCCCAACTTTGTCCCCTTTATTTTAGAGAACACTGTCCCTTTCCCTTCCGGCAAAAGTTGGATCGCACTTCCTTGCTAAGTGATAGTGGGAAGTTGTGATTCCCTGAATCAGAGCTAGTTAGACATGAATGTGCATCTGATCTGGCTGGATCCATGAGATTCTTGCTCCAGGAATCTGGGATCAGGACATGCAAATACTGAAAAGGGATCAGGAACCAAGATTGTTTCCCTTTCCCCACTTCTATCTACCTTTCTGGACTATGGGGTTTCCCTCTCCGAGAAGTGAAAATTTGGTTTTAAAAAGACAGCCTTGATGGGAAACAACTTAAATATCTATCAATAGGAAACTAATTAAGCCATGGGACATCCATGTCATGGAATACTACATGGTAATATGAAAAGAATGAGAAATCCTTTCATGAACTGATCATTCCTTGGAATTATCTTTAAGATATATTGTTAAGAAAATACAAAGTACAAGCTAGGAGGGAGAACACACCACCATGTGTAGAAGAAAGGAAAATATAACATATATGCTTAGGCTGTTTACACAATATAATTATTATGTGAGGGTTTAAGGCTACAAGTTTTAGATAATGGGACTTGGACAATTGGGGAGATGGTAGGCTGTTGAAATAGATTTTAAATTTTCTGTTTGTTTCATTTGTTTCTCATTTTTCTTGTTCTTTTTTCTTGTCTTTCTGTGGGTTATTTGAACATTTTTAGGATTCCACGTTGATTTATTTGTGGTGTATTGGAATGTGTCATTTTGTGTGGGTTTCCCAGTGACTGGGTATTATATATGTGTATGCGTGTGTGACATCACAATCTATTGATATCAGTTTGAGTGAAGGTGCAAACCTTACTCCCACTTTGGCTCCTTTATCCTCCCATTTTTAAATATCATTGTTTTGAGTGTCACATGGTATTATAAATTTTGTCCCAATCATCATACATGAAAACTCACTAGAAAAAGGATAGTCTTTTGTATTTATCCATATTTCTGCTTTCTCCCTTGTTCTTTCCTTCTTCCTGATCATCTAAGATTCCTTCCTTTATCATTTCCTTTCTTTTGAAGAACTTCCTTTAGCTATTCTTTAAGAGGAGATCTACTAGTGACAAATTCTTTTAGATTCCCTTTATGTGAGAATGTATTTCCCCTTCACTCCTGAAATATAGTTTCACCAGATACAGAATTTTCTGCTGACAGTTCTTCTCTTTCATCACTTGAAAAATGTTTTGTCACTTTCTTCAGGCTTCTGTTGCTTTAGTCGAGAAATACGCTGCCATTCAAATGGGTGTTTGGCCATGCATTGTTTCTCCCTGACTGCTTTCACATTTTTTTCTTTGTCTTTAGTTTTCAGAAGTTTAATTATAATGTTCTTGTCATGGATTGCTTTGGGTTTATCCTGTTGGAGTTCTCTCAGCCTCTTGAGTCTGTAGGTTTCTATCTTTTGCCAAATGTGGGCAATTTCCAGCCATTACTTCTCTGAGTACTCTTTTAGTCCCATTGTTTCACTCCTCTCCTTCTAGGACGGCAATGCTATAAATGTTGGGTCTTTGTTATTGCCCCACAGGTTTCTGAGACTCTGTTTTTAGTTTATTGCTTATCGGTTGTTCAGATCGGGCATATTCTATTGATCTGTCCTCAATTTCTATTCTCTGTCATCTCCACTGTACTATTAATCTTATCCAGTTAGTTTTATTATTTATGTTTTGTTTTTTTTTTTTTTTTTTTTTTTTTTTTTTGGTTCTGTAGTTTCCATTTGGTTCTTTTTTGTAACTCCTATTTCTTCACTAGGAATTTCCATTTTTTTACTTGCTTCAAGAGAATTTGTCATTACTTGTTGAATTATTTTATGATGGTTACTTTAAAATGCTTTTCAGATAGTTCCAACATCTGGTTCATCTCAGCACAGGAGTTAGCTGATTTTCTTTTCTTATTCAATTTATGATTTTCTCGCTTCGTTGTAGGATGGGTGATTTTGTTTGTATCTGTATATTTTGGCTATCATGTTGGGAGATTCTGGTTTCTATTTAAATTGTTTTACTTTAGCAGGCAGTCCCCTTCTTTAGGTTTAGCATGCAGGTTCTAGCCTACTTTTGTGAGTGGTTCCAATAACAATCTACTTTTCAGAGTCTTTATGGTGCTTCTTCGGTTTGTTTGGTTTGTCTCCTGCTTCTGAGGCTCCCAACACTCCTTGTTGGTAGTAGCTGAGGAACCAGGTGCCTTTAGTTGAAGGAAGGGAGTCTCCAGCCTGTGGGGACAAAAGCATTCCTGGGCTGGGTGCTTGTGGTGGAATCCCCCTTACTAATGTCCTCTGCCAAGTGGGGTCTCTAGGTGAGAGAGAGGAGTCCTAGACTGGTGGTGGGAAAAGAGAGCACTTCCCCGGCAAGACGTTGATGGAGGGCTCTCAGTTGGTGCCGCTTGCTGTTTCTGTGGGGCTTGTCTAATGTTGTTGGCAGGACTTCTGTTCAATTTGGAAGAAGAATAAGGCTAACTGGATGCCTTCTCTTGCTAGATTGGGTATTGGGAAAAGCTGGGCCTGGGTTATCTTTTGTTGGGTTGGGGTGGAGGGGATTATAAAATGCCCTGCTGCTATGACCTGGGATTTCTGACCAATTAACCTTCCTCTTTCTACCTTTCAGAGTTCTCTTTTGGTTGTCTCTTGTGTTATTTCCAAGGTTTTTAGTTGTGCTTAGCAGGGAGAGAAAAGTTTACACCATCTTGCTTAGACTGGAAGTTCTGTATATATGCTTATTTATTTATTCCAAGACACAGTCTCACTCTGTTGCCCAGGCTGAAGTACAGCAGCATGATCTCGGCTCTCGGCTCACTGCAACCTCTGCCTCCCAGGTTCAAGTGATTCTCTTGCCTCAGCCTCCTGAGTAGCTGGGATTACAGGCATGCATCACCATGCCCAGCTAATTTTTATATTTTTAGTAGAGATGGGGTTTTGCCATGTTGGCCAGGCTGGTCTCAAACTCCTGACCTCAAGTGATCCACCTGCCTTGGCCTCTCAAAGTTCTGGGATTGCAGGTGTGAGCCACCGTGCCCGGCCTATATATGCTTATTCAGACATAAGATCTCTCTAGAAGGGTACACAAAGAATCGATAATATTGCTTCCCCGGGGAAGTGATTTGGGGAATATGAGGTAAGAGAAAGACTTTTTTATATACCTGTTTTCATTTTAATAAAATGAAAGATTATCTTTTTAAAAATAAAATGCAAAAGAAGAAAGAAGTCTTCTAACTCAGCCTTGTTTTCAAGAGCACAGCCAAATATTATAACAGTGGCCAAGTTGTGTATGGATTCAACAGTTGGTAATTTTATTAAATTTCACTGATTTTAATTTCACTATATTGTGACTGCTTTGATCCAGATCCCACAATATAAGAATCATATTCTCAGTGGATTTCCAGCTTGCTCATACATTTTGAATAACTTGCAGAATACAAATATGTAATTTAGGGAGAAGTAGATGCTTTTGGCAGCATACTAGTACCCTAATCACCTGAAAAAATAATATTTGTATGACATTAAAACAAAATTAATAGCAAGACACTAATTGCATGAATAGACTTTATGTTGTAATTGTTAAATTTGCAAACAACTCAGCATAATTAATGCCTTAATTAACATATGACCTGAAATTTTAGCTTACAAAATTAATAAAGACAATTAAGAGTCACATTTTTAAAGTAAAGTGGATTTTAAAAATTACAAGGAAGTTGGATGTCACTTTTTTCCCTCCCCGTTTTGGGGAGCAGTTTTGTAGTTATTACAAAAATCAGTTAACTGACAATGCAATTATGGCATTCCCTCCCACCTCCCCTCACCCAGCACAATGTCCCAGCCTGAAGCCTTCAGTCAAATTCAGTGATCTTCAGCCAAGGACGTCCACCAACAGGTGTGGGCAGCTCCCAGGCACACTCCTTTGGATAGGTCTAGGGCAAAATGGAAATGCAAAGACTTTTCTCTCCCTAGCACCTTAAGGGAAATATAAACTAGAAGGTTGATATTCACTTTGATCAGACTCTACCATTTTCATGTAACTATTTGGTTCCAAATTACAGTTCGCACCATTGTCATTTCTTCTTCAAAACATGCTTCTCAAAGGCATTTCAGTCCTACAGTTTGCCAATGGTGAAGGTTCCAATCCAAACCCAGAGAATTTCCCATTAATAGAAAAATATAGAGACTCAATAAGTATTAGTGGGCTAAGGATTTGGAAAAAAATTAGATCTGGAATTTGACCTCATTCCTTTTTCATATTTTAGCATATGAAATATGCCAAAATAAACCTCAATTGGATCAATATTTAGTGTCAAAGCAAAATCATAAACGTGCTAGAAGAAGATAAGGTGAATATTTTTATAGTGCTGTAATTGCAAGAGGTCTTTTAACCATAATTGGTAAAACAAAAGTCATAAAGGAAATGACTAACAAATTTGTCTAATTTTAAACTTCTGTACAGTAGGAAAAAGCACATAGGTTAAAAAAACCTAATTCAAGACTAAATCAAGAAGTAACTGATTAAAATCTGAAAATTTACTTATACTTTGATTCTTTTTTTCCTGTAAAGGCATAGCTTTTTACCTCATAAGAAAATAAGTAATTGAAAATATGCATTATATATATGTACATTAAGTATAAGGAATAAGTAAAAGAACTTACGTGTTCAATAACAACTTGCAATGTGACTAAATAAATTACAGAATAACTGTAGGCTAACGCCATTAAAAATCAGACTATTTAGTAACATCAAGATATTTTCATGATAAGACCTTGTTTTAAAAAAAAAAAAAAAGTAGTAGTCCAGGTGCAGTGGCTCACGCCTGTAATCCCAGCACTTTGGGAGGCCAAGGTGGGAGGATCACCTGAGGTCGGGAGTTCGAGACCAGCCTGACCAACATGGAGAAAACCCATCTCTACTAAAAATACAAAATCAGCCAGGCATGGTGACAGGCACCTGTATTCCCAGCTATTCAGGAGGCTGAGGCAGGAGAATCACTTGAACCGGGGAGGTGGACGTTGCGGTGAGTCGAGATCGCGCCATTACACTCCAGCCTGGGCAACAAGAGTGAAACTCCATCTCAGAAAAAAACAAACAAACAAACAAAAAAACAAATAAAAAAGAGGTAGTTGAAGAATATAGACTAATACAACCTGATTTGTAAATGTCTTTTCTAGATAGAAAAAAAAAGACTGGAAAGAAACAAAATATTAATGATAATTATTACTAGAGGTAGGATTATGGATAAATGTTATTGCCTTCTTTTTTGGTAATTTGCAAATTCTCTACAATAAGCAAATTAGTTTTGTACTCAACTTTTTTTTTGCAAGTTGGAAAACAGTTTAATCATCAGTCACCAAAACCCACAGGTGTATCTTAAATGTTTACAAGCACAGATTATTCCACTATTTCTGTTATCACCATGTCCTTCACGGTAGCGTATCACAAGTCAAAAGTTTCTGGTTGTTTCATCTACTTAAAACTATATGTAAGAAAGAACATGAGTCTTAGCAAATTTAGGCTTCAATGTGAAACTGTCAAGGCTCTTCTGGCACTTTGGGAGGCCAAAGTGGGAGGATTACTTGAAGCCAGGGGTTCAAGACCAGCCTGGACAACAAAGCAAGATCCCATTTTTTAAAAAACGATTTAATTTCAAAAAATTAGCTAGGCCTGGTGGTCTTGATAGCCTGAGTAGCTAGCCTGAAGTCCTAGCTACTCAGGAGGCTGAGGTGGGAGGATTGCTTGAGCCCGGGGGTTCGAGGCTGCAGGGAGCTGTGATCAGACCACTGCACTCCAGCCTGGGTGACAAAATTGATGCCCTATCTCTAAACAAACAAGCAAACAAACAAACACTCTCCTGGAAAGATTTTCTCTCTCTGAAAGCAGCTGCCTTGTCCAGAAGGTGGTTAAAGTCCACACATCTTTCTTCCTCCAACTAGCCAAAAGACAGTTAAATACCTCAAAATGCCCTATGAGGTCCCAAAACATTGTCAAGACAAGTATCGGACAGGCTACATGCCTTACAGGTGGGACAAATATCAGAATTTTGAGAAATTCATTAAACTCATCATGGAATTCTTGGAGGACTGACATACTACAGCACCAGTGCAGAATATCTCCTGGAGTAGGAAGCCCTGAACCAGTGTTTCTTCTGTCACTGATAGGCCTTTCTAGACTTTGGTGTAGAAGCAGATGATTTTTTTTGTGTTTTGAGTTGGGGATTTGTCCCTTCGACTTTAATTTTACAGCTTCCCTCATATGTTTGGGTTGTAGTAGTGGCATTTCTCCCTCAATATTTTTTTATTCCTTGGATACTTAAAAAGACATTTCAAAGTTTTCCAAAAATAACGAGCTTGGAACTAGACTATAAAAGCTCAAAAGTAAGGGCTTGAGAAATGTGGCTTATGAATACAGCATTCCACCAAACTCCTTTTATTAAAAAAATTCCTCTACCTGACTCAGTGATGCCATATCAGATGGGTTAAATGACAGTGGTTGGCAGGGCGTGGTGGCTCATGCCTGTAATCCCAGCACTTTGGGAGGCCGAGGTGGGCAAATCACCTGAGGTCAGGAGTTCAAGACCAGCCTGGCCAACATGGTGAAACCCCGTCTCTATAAAAAAAAAAAAAATTAGCTGGGCATCGTAGCACGTGTCTGTAATCCCAGCTACCTGGGATGCTGAGGCAGATAATTGCTTGAACCCGAGAGGCGGAGGTTGGAGTAAGCCAAGATTGAGCCACTGCACTCCAGCCTGGGCGACAGAGTGAGACTGTCAAAGAAATAAAAAAAAAAAAATGAACTGACAGTGGTCGGTTCACTCATTTCTCTCTCTCTCTCTCTCTCTCTCACTGCAGGTCTAAGACATAGGCTGCCCTTTCCTAAGGCCCAGCACCATCAGTGAGTTCTTTCATAAAATCAATGCCATGCCTGTCCATTCCTCACTCCTATGTTGTAGAGCAGGGAACATTAGATCTAAAATTTGGATTACCCGGTCTTAGCAAGAAGCTTATGTCTTTAATGGAGGCACCTACCAGTCACAAAATAACTATCACTAGTAGCACAAGAAAAGTCACCATTGAACTCTGTACCTGTAGGTTTTCTTAATTTCTTCATTTGATGCTCCCTTATGCAGACCAAGAATTTCGTATAGAGCTTCTCCTGTTGTTGACAGAGTCCGCTGTCTTTGGTTAGGTACGTTACATGCCATTTTCTAAGGCTGCAAAACTAAAGGAGAGAAAATAGCCATGAAGGTTATGCACACTACTTCCCACTCTCTAAAGGGGAAGACAGCTCATTTTTGACCTTTTGTAAAATGACAATCTGAAGAATAGTTGTGTGCCAACTGCAAAAAGAGGGGAGAAAAGGGTTAGGAGAGCCAAAAGCAGAGCTCTGAATCAGGGTGTTAAAGAATACAGGCAACCATGCAAATGGAACAGGGCTTTGTCCACACGGTTAAATAGAAGCAAAATGTCATCTAAACACCCAGTGAATTCAGAATTGTTGAGAATCAATCCTCACAGGCCAGGCAAATGTAGAGTTTTTTGGTCTTTTGTTTTTTCTGGAATTTGTTTAACTTCTTTTTCATATATTTTCCAAATTTAGCCAGCAACGGAAGTGGTGGATATGGGGCAAGCAGTGGCTGGGGGATGTTGTCCAAATTATGCTAAATTTCAGTTAAAAAGGAGGAATAAGTTCAAGAAATCTGTTGCACAACTTGATGACAATAGTCAATAACAATATATTATATATGTATGTGAAAATAGCTAGGAGAGTTGATTTTAAGTGTTCTCACCACACAACAAAAAGAGAAATGAACTAATGTGTTTGCTAATTAGCTTATCTTAACCATTCCATCATGTATGTACACATAAGGCAAAACATCACACTGTACACCATAAATACACACAATTTTTGTTTGTCAAATAAATAAACAAATCAACATAATAATTCAAATCCTAGGACTACAGAATACAGAGTTAGAGGCCATCTAGGCCATCTTAACAAATGCCTTTTGGGGTGTTCTGGCCAGAGATCATAGTAGTAGATAATTTTCCTATTTGCCATTTAATTTTTCTTTTCCTGGGGAGTGCATAGGTTCCCCACTGCAACTTGTGCTTTTCCTGACACCTGCCTCAGTCTTACCCAATCTCCATTAGTCCACCAGGTGGAAGTACCTAACCCAAGTCAGACCAATTAGAATCCTTCCCTAACATTTTAAAAACATAGAACAATCTCTCAGATGGTGAAACCTATACAATTGAACATTTGAATATTGGCGGCTGGCCTGAATTAAGAGACGGTGAAAGAGAGTGAGAGCCTCAGTGGGGTTCAGTTCCTGGCTCCGGTTGTTCTCGGGTCCACCTGCAACTCTTACCCTACAACAGTTTGTCTATCAACCCTTCCTTGAATTGGGCCAATAAAATTCCTCTCCATGTACAAATGTACACACATATTTTTTTCTTGTTTTTTTCTTGTTTTCAAGTTGTGTTTCAGCTAGGTTTTGGTCACTATCAACCAGGACTCCTAAGTGCTGTTACACTCTCTCAATTAAATACCAGTGGCAGCTCCCTGAGCATCGCCAAGCCAGACTAACTATTGTGGAAGTTTCTTAAATCACTGCACCTACTCTGCCTTTAAGTTGAATGTGGCTTCTGGGTACTTGGGAAAGAATACTTTGGGAAAATAATAGTGATAAACTAAGATATTCAAACCCAACAGATTCAAATGTGTTGTGTTGACATTTCTAGTACAGATAAGAAGAGTTATGTCTGCTTTATCGATTTTTCTCTATATGCAACATCCAAAAGAAACCATTTTGATAGTTTCAATTTGAGGGGAAAATGTATTTCCTCTTCATCATCTATGTCATAAAATAAGAGAGATGTCATGACTCCCATAAATCAACAGATAGTTGTAAAATCAATTTTAACAAGGCACAGAGAAGCATAATTTTCATGCTTGTGAGCACCGTGCTCTATGACTCACTCACTTTGATTGCTTCCTACTTGGATCTTGCTGTCACTAATCCAGGAAAGAGATATGCAGTTTACTGAAGATAATCTACTACACGGATTATGATAACACCCACAGCCGACAATTCAATTATAGTCATGCACCGCTTGACAATGAGGCTATGTTCCAAGAAATGCATCCTTAGGGGATTTTGTCATTGTGTGAACATCACAGAGTGTATTTACACAAACCTAGATAGGAGCACCTACTACACACCAAGGCTATATGGTATAGCCTATTGCTCCTAGACTACAAACCTGTACAGTGTGTTACTGTACTGAATATTGTAGTCAACTTTTTAACACCTAAACACAGAAAAGGTACAGTAAAAATGTAGTATAAAAGATAAAAATTGGTACATCTGTATAGGGCATTTGCCATAAATGGAGCTCAAAGGACTGGAAGTTGTTCTGGATGAGTCAGTGAGTGCGGGATGAGTGAATGTGAAGGCCTAGGTCATGACTGTACACTTTTATATAACGGGCAATGCAGTAGGTTTGTTTACACCAGTACTGCCACAGACACAAGTCATGTGTCACACTACATTATGACAGCTACAATGTCACTAGGCAATAGTAATTCTTCAACTCCATTACAATCTTCCGGGACCACCATTGTATATGTAGTCTGACGTTGACCAAAATGTTGTTATTCAGATGACTGTATTTATTCAGAAGCCTAAAGTGTGGGTTAGGTCTTCAGAGAGGTTGCAGACTAATATGGGATCCAAATGTATAAGCCAAAAATGAAACTAGTGTTCAGAGTCAGAGAAGTACCAAGTATAGAGATCAAACAGAGGAGGGATCTCCTAGAGGACAGGATTCTGCTTGGGAACCATGCCATTAGAGGCCTCGCTTTGTGCTTGGCACATATTAGGTATCAGGCAAATGTCCGTGGGGTGATTCAAGAGCAAGTGCTTAACTTGAGTGAGAGTGGGAGGGATGGCCTCGCAGAAATAGTGAAGCCTGAACTGAAAGCAATACTACCACTTGCTTCTGTAGAACTTGGTTCATATTTTTCTATTACAGCCCTTCTATCTAAGTCTAACCTCAGATCCGTATGGCCTTGGTGGCCAGTGACTCTCTTGGTCATCTATTTGCATAAATCAACATGAAGTAGGACTTCTGGGTTTGGGGGCTGAAAGAGGAGGGAGGAAATTTTGACTGGGATCTAGCTCAGAGAGAAGATGAGGGGAGTCTAGACTAGATGATGCCCACTGGTCCCCTGCCCTACCCAATAATGTGTTTTTGAGCTCCTCTTGGGGATAACTTAGAGACTGAAGAGATGCTTGCATGAGCACTCTGTAAAGACTAAAGGGAACAACGATTTGCAACTCTGAAACCATTTCATAGGGAGAGGCAGCACCCAGGCCAGGCTGGGCCAGCATTTTTCTACAAAGAAAGTAGCAACAGAGAACGTGGCAGAAAGTCAGGGGACACTGCTGCCTGCCCCTTCCCCCGCCCCTTCCTTCCTGCCCCTGCCCCTTCCTTCCCTCCTATCAGGCCTGATAGGAGAAGGGCTGGTCACAGAAGGCCCAGAGTCATTTCAGAAAGCATTTGCAATACCCGCTAGGGATACTCAGAAATATTTGGGGTGTTTGGAAGCTCCAGAATCACAATGTAGGAAAGACTCAGTACCAGCAAGGGGCAGGAAGAGTGAGGGTGGGCAGCTGGGTGGTGGGGTGTGGGGGGCCTTCCGGTTGCTTTGTATATACTTTAGCTGGGGTTAAGAAAGCATCATTGATTCAAATTTTAAAATGGGCATGGTGTGGACTAATGCTAAAGGAGAAAATGGGGATGAAGGGTGGACACTAATCTCCCTGAGCACTGGCACATCTTTGGGAGGATTTTGCAGGAGATGGGGCCCTGTATTTGTACAGGTGAGGTCTAGCAGCACAGCAAAATGAATAAATGAATACCAGGAAGGCCACATTTATTCCCACAGCCAATGGGCCTGGCAACAACAGGGTTTTTACGCTCAACAAAACATTATTCACTTAAATATCTCTGCACCACCATACTCTGAGCTCCTCAGGGGCTGGAATCCTATTTTCTATTAATCTTTGAAATGCAAGTGACATAGCACAGGGCTATGTTCCATAAAAGTCTTAAGAGCTGTCATATTGCATGAAAGGGAAGGAAAACAGGGAATTAGTCTTTACTGAGCCCCTCCTATGCACCAGAAAAACAACTTTCATATGTTGTATCATTTAATCCTGTTATCAGTACTTGGGGGCATCAGAGAGGCACCCCCAAAAGCTTAGGAATAAGATAAATAAAACTGTTTTCTAGAGTTAAAATGGGAGATCAGTGCCTGCTGGATCAGGAAAAAAGCTGTCTTATAAAATCATCTTAAAGAGATAAATGGCTCATGGGCCTGCAAGACCTGATAGAACCTGATTAACTGCATAACTGTAACTGACAGTGTCAGGTTCTTCTTGTGTTGGTTATTCAGAAGGATGAGCAGACACGGACAGGCAGAGAAAAACAAATGTGGAGGCCAATGCTGGCTGGGCCATCCAAGCGCTATTGCAAGGAAGGCGGGAAGGGACTCAGGCCCCATTGGCCAGGCAGTTGCTCTTGAGAAAAGCCCATCCAGCAATTTCAGCCCTCGTTGTTAAACACTGGACTCATCTAACTCCATGCTGACAAGTCTCCTGGCTACTATCTGGCATCCTACACAAATCTTCCTCAAGGAAGAGAATGCACCAGTCACATGGATTCAGTTCTTCTCACTGGTCTCAGGGACACTTCTATCTCCTGGTAAATGAATAAATTGGCATGTGATGATGATTTGTCTTGCCCTGAGATCCACCCACAAGGAGGACATGAATTGGTCACATTGACACAAGTGATCTTCTTCCAAGGATAACTGTTTCCCTTCATAAAATAATAGACATCCAGAGTTTGTGCACCACCCGGAGAACATGGCTGCAGGGAGTGCGGTCTTCAGCAAGGGCCTGCTCTCTGGCTGCCGCCAACTCAGCTGGTTGAGCTTCAAAGGCTGAGAACCGGACAGCCTTTCGCTGTTTTGACCACGGTAAGATCATGATGTGGTGATGAATGCTGTCATATAAAGTCTCTTAGAAGACCCCGAGGGGCAGCAGGCATATACCTCTCTGCTTTGCAATCTCATTTTATGGATGAGGGAAGTGAGTCTCCCAGAAGTAAAGCAACTTGCCCAGGTTCACAGAGGTGAGTTTTGAATTTAGCTATCTGGTTCTAAAGCCCATGTTCTTACTAGAGTGTCATATTGAATAACACTTGACATGTCTAAGATGCTTTACAATTTACAATTTCCCCCAACTAGTATCTCATCTAATCCTCACAAGAACTCTGAATAGCAGTGACACTGAACCGAAGCAGCCTTGCACTGTGTCCAGCTACAGGTTGTGAGGGGCCCTGCAGCTCTGTCCAGGGTGAGGGGCCACATGGAGGCGCAGTGGGATGTAAGGGCTACTGCAGCAAGTGTTTTCCCTCTGCACAGCCACTGAGCCTGCACGTGGACTAAGAGGGAGATCCTAACGGAGCTAGTTAGGAAAGTAGAGTTAGCTGGAAGTAGAGGAATGTGTGGGTTATGCAAGAATTTCAGAACTTCTGCAGGGAGCCCAGTTTGTAAGCCACACAGGAAAGAAGATTCCTGGCCTCTGGGTCAAAACCTCCTGAGGATCTCCAGGAAGCCCTGTGGCTCAGGGCTACAGGAAACACATGAGCCACAGCCCTGAGTGTTTCTAGTCTTGTTAAACTTACTCCTACCACCTATGAAAAACCACTCTCTCCTCTCCATTCCCAAACTCCTGGTTCTTATTTTCCCTGCTGACTGGGTGGTGACAGGAGGGGGGCACGTTAGGTTTGGCATTGGGCAGCACTTTTACTGGGTACACCAATGTTTGTGAGCGAAGCAGCCTAACGTTAGCATTCATGCTTTTCACAGAGGAAGACTCCGAGGTTTCTGGAGTTGAGGGTGCCTGAATCCTGTCCAGTATCTTTTCCAGTGTAAGGAAAGCAGCCCTGGGGAGCCTGCAAAGCCCTCTGGTGCCCTTTGAGGATGGTTTTCTCCAAGGCTGCCTCCTTCAAAATTATCCCAGGTGTGGAAAAAGAGAGATGGGTTCAAGCGGGGGCTGCTCCCAGCCCCTTCCAAAGAACAGTCCTGGAAACAGCCTGGAGCCTGTCTTTCCCTGCCCCAGGCCTTTGCTTCTCTACCCTCCCTTTTCTAGTACGGGAAAAAAAAGGGCAGATTCCATTTCTCAAAGTTTCATACCTAGAAACTCATACCCGGGAAAACACAGTAGCTAGCTAATTCTTTGGTTTATGATATTTTTTCCAATCATCACTTCATTTAGAAATTGAATCACATTATAATCTATTCCCGCTAAATGAAATCCAGTAGTCAACTTGTTTTACAATATGGATTGATCAATATTCAGAATGGGTAGTATAGAGCGTATATTGTCTGTTTCGTCTTCTTTTGCCCTGTTCCCAAAGATTTCCTTTCAGACAGACATCTTTTAATGAAGAAACTTTTTTAAAAAGTCCATTTGTATTATGTTAAAATGCAAGCAAAAGATAGTTGTTCAATGTAGGAAGTAGTTGGCTGACCCCGCAGACTGAAACACAAAGGAACCAAAAGATCATAAGGCCGCTTTGTGCCTCAAGCAGCAGCAACACACTACCTTTTCTGCCTCCTTGTTAAGTTGGAAACCAGATTCTTCATATATTATTGATTTCTATGATATTTAGTTTCAGATTCAATAGAGCAATACATTGAAACCTTTAATGGGTGTAAAGATGTTATGTCCTGAGAACGTAATAACATGAAAACTCTTCCTTAAGTAACCTTAAATAGTGGGCCCAAAACCTTTTTAAATTCCTTACATAAAATACAACTTTTAAAACCCCTTTTTCTGTAACCTTTTGAATTATAATATTCTTATGCAAATTTCAAGTCTTTATTATTTATTCATAGTCCCTCATCTATCAGGCATCCAATGGGGAGAAAAATCTTGTCAAGCAAAGTCATTAAGTGATTTAATTTTGAACATCCAACACATGATACTTAATCTTCTGAACTTAAAATTACTTTCTAACTGCATGACAAAGCCATTAATATTACAAAAAGCATTGACCTCTTTAGAGTGACTACCAAACCAGGGACTGCTCACGTGCCTCTTGATAATGGATGTAATCGAAAGAAAGTACAGCCCCCCAATGACAATAGGCAATGACTCAAAATGAACAAAAATTTTAAAGATTCTAATTCCAGGGGTCCTAAGAGTGCGGTTCTAAATTTTTCGTGTTGAAATGAAATCTTCATTTCGAAGCAAAAGAAGTTTCACTTATATCTATTATGTGAATTTGAAAAAATAGAAGAAGTCAAACTATGCCTTTCTTGGCAGGGTCCCTTCACAACGGAGAAAATGAATGTGGGCAGAGGAGATTAGATCATTAAACACAGCAAACACTCTCTCCATGGCATTCCCTGGGGAAATCAACACGCTTTGCCATTTTGTCATTACTTCTATGATTCCTTTGTAGAAATTCGTTTAGTGGAGCAAAATTCCCATAAGATACATTTAAGACAATGTATCTTAAAGCTAACTGCACATCCAAAATGCAAACCTTATGTTTAAAAGTAATAATTCTCCCTAGAATGATTACTTATTTGCTATTTGAAAACAATGGTCTCAGCCAGGCATGGTGGCGCACACCTGTAATCCTACTTCTTTGGGAGGCCAAGGCGGGTGGATCACCTGAGGTCGGGCGTTCCAGACCAGCCTGGCCAACATGGTGAAACCCTGTCTCTACTAAAAATACAAAAATTAGCCATGGTAGTGGGTGCCTGTAATCCCAGTTACTCAGGGGGCTGAGGCAGGAGAATCACTTGAACCTGGGAGGTGGAGGTTGCAGTGATCCAAAGTGGTGCCACTGTACTCCAGCCTGGATGACAGAGAACCTGTCTCAAAACAAAAAAAAAACCAAAAAAACAAATAAACAAAAAAAAAAAGGTCTTTTCTTTGCCCTAGTCCTTACATAAATGGCAACCTGAAGATGTGGCAAGTCAGAATGTTACTAGTAAACCACAGTACCTGTTCCTGGAATCCGGAACCCCAATTCTGTATCCGCAAACAGAAACGACTTGCTGTTTTCAACTGGTCTGGAAATAATGTGCAAGGAAATAAAAGAAGGCAACAACAAAAGCTGCTGTTCCATACCTGTTCCACTGTTTCAAAGCAAACAGCTGCTCATTTCCATCCTTCCCCCCTGTGCAGGGTTAAGCGGGTCAATAGAGTCAGGTTACTTTTCATTTGTTACTTTGCCAGCCAATTGGTTATCTCTCTGGAAAACACAACAAAGAGAGAATGAAACATGCATGACCTAAAGCTTGCAATTACAAGGCATCCACTGATACCAAAATATATGCCACATCCCACTTTTGATCCTTTGTCAACTGGTGCTTGGTTCAACCAAACACCACTGAAGAACTGCCTCCAGTGTCTCCAGCAGGACTCTCCATTAAGGAAATAAGCTCATCTCCTGACATGTGAAGTGGGTTCCTTCAAACTTCATTTTCTTTTTGGTCTATGGCTAGTACTGATCAGTTGATTTAAAATTACTGGAAAGACCATGCAACATTAATAAGCAGGAAACTTTAATTGCTCACTATTTATTAACCCAATATTTTCAAATATGCATATTTAACCCTTGTCTAGTTAACAGGCATTGAGTCACAGTACTGACTGCGGTGGTTTTAAGAATTAAGGCATCTGGTGCTAATGCCCATACTCTCACAGACATTAAAAATTCTCGTGA